>NC_056594.1:20958511-21071739 GCF_018340385.1 Cyprinus carpio | reverse complement strand
AGTGACCAGTCTGTGGGATCTCTCTGCAGTATCTCTGAGCTTCAGTCCAGCTCTCATTGATTCACAAAGTGATACGGGACGCTGAACTCCTGCAGAAGAAACTGACCACAGCTGAGGAGAGACACATTCACATTCAAGACAAGAAGTGCTAGTACAGTAGTGGAGTCTCTTAGTATTTTACTAAAGATCACTTAATAAAGTAGCAGAGAATATCATCACAACACACACGATTTACACCAATCATTCAAACACAATTGAAAACTTTCAGCACAGCACTAAACACTAACTATCAACAACAGAGACCTAGTCCAGCACTCACTCACACTGTGAGCAGAAGACACACTACATGTGATTCTATCCATGTCTGAGGTACAAAACAGAAATAAGTCCTCACGAAAATGATGCAGTACCGCTGAAACATCTGACCAGATCCCAAACCAACAGCTCATGTCATTTCTTTACTTTATCATATGCGTATTGACTCTACAGCAGTTATAAATACACCCCCCACCACACTGCCCCCCCCCCCCCACCAAGCTCCTAACGATGATGTGTCATGATTCAAGTCGAAAAATAACACTGAAAATCCTGGTGGAAAAGCCGCTTGCGCAAGTTGTTTCACTGTGTGACAGACTGATATCAGTGAACTTCTCTCTTTCTGCTCCTCCCAGCTTTGAATTTCCTGGACAGAATTGTAATGTTCTTAATGCAATCAATGGATTCTTAATGTAAAACAATCAACTGTAGAAAGCCACCACTGATATGCTGATATTTATTAGTTAAATGTTTTACTCTATTCACCTGTGCTGTCTTGACTTAAACTTATTTTGGGGAAAAATTTGTACCCATAAGTGAGTTAAACAGGACAAAATCTTGTTTTGGAGAGATCTTCATAAAACAGTTGAAAATAGAAAACATTTCTGTTTGGGTTAGAGTGTAAATTAGGTTACAGTCTTTATAACTATCTCTTAATAAAAACAACTGATGTCTGTGCAATGTCCGTTTTTACTTCTCCGGGGAAACATCTGAGATAAAGTCGAGACTTCGATGAGACGTGAAAGAGAGTCTGCTGAGGTCTGAAAGAGCACAAGTATATTTTTGGTATAGTAATTATTTAACTAATATTTTAATTATTCTCATATTCCTATTCTCACAAATGATCCACAGTCACATACGTTTGTGTGACATTCAAATTATTTCCCTATTAATTTAAATATTATTCTTCATGTTTTTATGCAGCTGATAGTCATGAATGTCCCATTGTCCCTCAGCGATGAATAATCAGATCTGGGACAGACTCATTCTTCAGGACAGAATTTGAATGTGTGCTGTTCTTCCTCAAAATGATGATGATGGTAAAAAAAACATGTTTGAACCAGGAAACCAGGAGTGATTTTCAGGTAAAATATGCAACACCTTCAGTGTTTTGAAATCAAATTAAACTATTAATGTATCTGGTTGACAAGGCAACATTTCTCAGTTCTGTTTAATTTAACTTCTTGTACTAAAATTGCTAAAACTGAGACTTCCGGTTTGGTAAGATGGCGTAGACAGGTGTTGAGTCTCGCTCCCGCAACTTTTTATTCTATATCTTCCTTAAATCCCACAACTTATTTCTCTTTCACTGCCAGTTGGACAACATTTTTGGAAAGCACATATCAGTATCGAATTATGGCAACTAAATCAGCAAAACAAGGCTAAAAAGAACAGAAAGTTGAGGCGTGACGAGATGACGGCAAAGATGTTAGCATGGCAGCTATCGCTAACCTTCTGGAGGATCACCGGGCTGCTCTCTCTGCAAATTTTAAAGCCACTGTCTCAACACTTGGGGTAAAGCTGGATCAAATTCGAGCCACTGTGATAGAACTTGGCACGAAGATTGCTTCGCTTGAGACCCACGCAAATTCGCAGGATGAGCGCATGCACGCCTTAGAAACTACTATAATAATTTAAGAATTATTGGGTTACCTGAATCCACAGAAGGACCTCAGCCGTCTGTCTTCTTCTCTGAGCTACTCGCAGAAGTGTTTGGGGATGGAATCCTGGAATCTCCGCTGGAGTGTGACAGAGTGCACCGGTCACTAGCTGACAAACCGAGGCCGGAGCAGAGGCCTAGGCTTGTTATCGTCCGGCTTCACAAGTTTCAGCAGAAGGAAAAGATCATTCGCGAAGCCAGAGCGTAGAGGGGAAAGCTTTATTATCACTCCTACCGCTTTTTTCGAGGTTTACTCTCCGGAGGTGCTGGAGCAACGTTCCAAGTACAGGGAGGTGATGTCTGAACTTTACAAACTGGGACTAAAACCAGCGCTGTTGTTCCTGGCCAGGCTTACTATCATTACGAAGGAGGGAAACAGGAGAAGACTTGCATCAGTCGCTGAAGCCAAGGACTACATTGCATCATTACGTTCTGCTGAGGACTAAACTTGAAGCGACTGACGCAGTAACTTGCGGCTGGCTCGGTTGGTGACTCAGGATGTAACGTTAGCATTCGCTGAATGTTTTGAATTCTATAAGACTTAAATGGCTGGCTAGTTATCGCCTGGTTGTTACATTTGAATGTGCATAAGTTCTGTTTATTTTAGACTTCTAGATACCTCTCGTTTGGCATCTTGGAGGGGATGCGTGCACCCTTGTGTTCACCTTACTTGTTGCCTTTGAAGATTCCGCGGCTGTTAAACACATTCGCTGCCTTTCAGACTCTGCCGTGGTGCCTACAATACGTGCTGTCATAAGACTTTAGATTGGTTCAGTTCAGTACCTTTCAAGGTTATATTAGCTCATTCAGTGAATGTACGTTACATGGTTATGTGTACGTAATTTAATTTTGATTGTTTACTAAGCTATGTTTGAATGTATCATTTACCTTTTTAAAATTCATTTATTAAGTTGGCTTGAGAAAGCTGAAATCCCATTTAAACTTCTTCTTCTTCTTCTTCTGAGACCAGTGTATCTCCTCCTAGACTTTTAAAGCTACAACCACCAAACTCGGCCCAAACCTTCAGACCGGTCTGACTCGGGTTGCTATATCTTTTCTAACTGATCCAGCTTACGGTTTTCGGAAACCAGACTATCAAAACCACCTAAAATTCAATAGACTTTTTATTGAGGGGGTGAAAACTTTTATACAATAAGTCTTATGGTATATTTAAGCTGTCTATTGCTATAGCAAAGCTTAAAAACTCCCTACTGAAAATACAGCTAAACCGAGCCTAAGCTGATTGGTTGCTTTGGCTGGTCTCCCAAGATGGTTTTAAAAATGGTTTTGGCCCCTGTTTTAGCAGGTCACGCTGGTCTTAGCTGTTTTTTAGCTGTTTTTTTTTTTTTTTTTTTTTTTTTTTTACTGAATCAACTGGTTTTATCTGGTTTTAACTGGATTAGCATAGAAACATGCTATCAACATGCTAGTAACTTGCTAATCAGGTTAGAAACATGCTAGCAACATGTCAGTAACTTGCTAATCATGCTAGCAACATGCTAGTCACTTGGTAGTCATGCTAGCAACATGCTAGCCACTTGCTAATCATGCTAACAACATGCTAATCACTTGTTTATCATGTAAACAACATGTTAGTGACATGCTAGTTACTTGTTAATAGTGTTAACAACATGCTAGAAACTTTTTAATGACATGCTAGTGACTTGCTAATAATGCTAATGACATGCTATTGACTTGCTAGTCATTTGTTAATCATGCTATCAACATGCTAGTCACTTGCTGATCATGCTGGAATCATGCTAGTGACATGCTAGTCACTTGCTAATCATGCTGGAAACATGTAAGCAACATGTTAGTAACTTGCTAATCATGCTAACAGCATGATAAACACTTGTTAATCATGCTAGCAACATGCAAGTCTCTTGCTAATCATGCTAGCAACATGCTAGTCACTTGTTAATAATGCTAACAACATGCTAATCACTTGTTAATAATGCTAACAACATGCTAGTAACTTGTTAATCATGTTAGAAACATAATAGCACATGTTAAAAACATGCTAACAACATGCTAGTCACTTGCTAATCATGCTGGAAACATGTTAGCAAAACATTTTAGTAACTTGTTAATCATGCTAGCAACATGCAAGTCTCTTGATAATCATGCTAACAACATGCTAGTCACTTGCTTATAATGCTAACAACATATTAAACACTTGATAATCATGCTAGCAACATGCTAAACACTTGTTGTCACTTGCTAATCACAAGAAAGACAGGGATCCCACGCCCTGCAGTAACTATTGACCGATTTCTCTGCTAAACGTAGATTGTAAAATTTTAGCCAAAGTTCTCTCTCTTCACCTCCAAGATACCATGCCATCCATAATTTCATTGGATCAAATGGGCTTTACATTGGGGAGGCATTCTTTCTTTAATACTAGAAAAAAGGATCTGCAAATGGGCTTGCAACATCATTAAGGACTCCACCTATCCCATCCAGAATTTCTTCACCCTCATGAATCTGGCAAGCGTTACCGGAGCACTGCGGCCAGAACATCCAGACTCCAGAACAGTTTATACCTCCAGGCCATTAGACTGATAAATAGTCAAAACCCACTGCCACTTTCACCTGTATCATCAGGATAAATTCAGCCTGTTTAATGGCACTCTGCACTTTACCTGCTGGACCTTCATACACTCTTAACGGATCTGACTGACAATTTAAACACTAGTCTTTACACTGTCACTTTATCACTACTTGACACTTTACAATTTGTCACTTTATTGCTACTTGCACTGCACATTTATATTGTGAATAATTTTTAATTGACAGTTGTTTTTTTCTAATTAGCATACGGGTTCTCTTTTTCTTTTCTTTATCTTTCATAACTTTCTTTTTTTAAGCTATTATTATTTATATTTTTACTTACTTTACTTTATATTCTATATGTTTTACGTACTTTGTATTGCCCGTATAAGTTATATTTGTTCCCACACAAACAAATAAACATCTATGGAATGCCACTGCTGCCAAAATGAAACATAAATAAATACATAAATAAATATACAAATAAATGTAAAAAAGAAAAAATAAATAAATATATATATAAATAAATATACATAGAAAAGCAAAAAAACGAAAATAAATAATTATTTATACATTTATTTACTTATTTATGTATATATTTATTTTTTCCCATATTTATTTATTTATTCTTTTATTTATTTATACATTTATTCATTTTTACATTTATTTATTTCTACATTTATTTATTTTTACATTTATGTATTTCTACATTTATTTATTTCTTCATTTATTTCTTCCTACATTTCTTCCTGCGTAGGGTAATGAGGAGGGCGTGGTTTACCTCAGACATAGCAATCGAGCTCAGAGTAAGCGAAGGCGAAGGGTTGAGGCCACAGTGACACCCTGTGGCGAAATACAATAAGTATCACTGACGTTGATACGGTCTGTGACTGCAAGGTATATGTTTAAAATCTTACTGTGTGACATGAATAGGTTAGTCTTTATTCCGGACATGGTCGTAGAACATCGTTTGGTCTGGATTTGTAAAATGTCCTGGGCTAACAAACATGAAACATGGACTCTGAAACGGAAGCGCTTGATATTTTCCATTTTTCGGTCAAAACTCAGGGAAAGGAAGCAGGGCACACAGGCTACAGTGAAGTCCACGCAAGCATATTGACCAATGCTTTTGAAACGAGACCATTGCATTTGAATGTAGCCTAATTTCCAAAAACAATACTGACAGCAACAGCCTTATTAAATGTATGAACATCACGTTAATCCACATCGATAAATTCAGTTAGAGGATAAGACTGTACCCTATAGGGCAGTTAGCCTACCACTAAAATCCAACCAGAGCTTCATCAGAGCCATCAATACAGAAGAGATCTTAATGCATTTTACACACAGCAATTCGCCTACAAGTGCGTACAAATATTATGAAGTGTCTTAGGCCTACATTATGAAGACATAAATATGACATGATGGAATCAATGAAGTGATAGCCTACGTTTAATATGAAACTAAAACAGACACCAGGTGGCAGAAGGTCACTGTCTTAATGAGTGAGTTCAATCCACTCGTTTGATACACCGAATCAAAAAACAACTCGACGTGTTGAAGCGATTTGTTTCTGATCATTTATATTTAGGCCTATGCGTTATCTAAATAATTATAATAGACTAATAATAATAATAATAAATAAATGACCAAATGTTCAAAAAGTTGGCAGAGAGGGGTCATGTTCGGGGAAACAACATAATTGTTGATAGGCTATATTTTTCGGGGCCATGGGTTTAATGCGCAAACCTGCGTGACCATATAGCAACTATTCAGAAATGGAAATTACGAATGCATTTATATTTTGTTTTGAATTTAGGAAAAGTCGATTGAATATTTACAGGTTTGTATCTTGTTATTATTTTCAGAATAGTAATGTCTTTGTAACCAACCACAGTGATCAAATGTCGAAGCTATCTCTATCGAATAGGCTACTTCAAAGATCAAATCAAATTATCTATTGTAACAGTTTGTAAAAAATTCTGTTGCCCAAAAACATAACAAAAAATTTGTATTATTATTATTATTATTATTATTATCATTCTTTCTTTCTTTTTATTATTATTATTATTAGGCTATTGTTATCATCATCAGCTGGCAAACCATTATGGAATCTATTTAAAGGGGAATGATTGTGGTGGTTGTAACACGCATGTTTGAACTCTTTCCACACATGCCAGGATGACGAAAGTTAGTGTGTTTACTAGTTGCCATATCAACATTATTGAGAGAAAAAAAAATGTGCCAAAATTAAAAAATCTTTGAAAGATATATATATATATATATTATATATATATATATATATATATATATATATATATATATATATATATATATATATAAAAAACCAATAGCAAAAGTAGGCTACATTTCTTACTTAAGTTTATTTTTCAACTCAGTTGTTTTGTGTTTATTTAAAATAAGACAAATGATATTATTTTTAATCTTATATCTGTTATTTAACAGTTGAGATTGTTCTTTCATGCTGATCAGCAGAAGACACGAGCCTCTGTTTAAATCCCAGTTGTGCTGGTGGGGTGTGTTGTCATACTGCGTTACAATGAGCCCCTATTAGAAATATGCCATTATATTCTATACTTTTATGAATTATTGTGAGAAACCATGAGAAAACGGTGAATAATGACTGAGAGTCAATTGCGAAATTATTGCGAAATTATTCATTATTATTATGTTTTTAACTGATGTATAGCTGTATTAAGCGATGAGTTTGTTGTCAAACTCAAAAATAAGTAGTAGGCTATATTTTTAATTCATAAAAAATGCCATTATTTTATTTTAAAAAGTTAATAATTATATTTTGTTGACAAAATATTTTAGTTTGTCTTGTATATTTTTTTTTTATTATCTCAGATAACATTTTAAGCTGTCATTTGGTCATGTTACAATGTACCCCACATATGGGGCATGTTGTCACATTTCACTTCCATTCTTTCGGGGTAAATCAAGATGGGAAAAAAATAAATACTCTGAACCCCAAGTGGATTTACACAAACTGTAAATCCGTATTGTAACACTTTACAATACGGGTGCACTAATCTGCATTAATTCATAATTAACTAATGCACAGATAATCATGTATTAATGTATGACTCATGAGGAACTAAACCATTAATTAATGATTACTGCATCAGTAACTAATAAAGATTGTAAATGATTAATAGATTAAGTAATATATGAATTGTCATTAATTAAATGTGTCATATTAATGTATTAATTCCTTAATAACTTATTTCATTGATTAAAAGTGTAAATGAATGTGTTAATGAGCCTACCGAAGTTGGTCAAATGTACTTCAACTTCCAGTTGTCTGCTTTAAATAATGATTTACTAATGATTTGCAAGTGTTTCATTATGTTATGACTTTACTTGTTGAAGCACATGACTACTAATTGTTAAGTATGCCATTTATGGGTTTTGACAGTTTGCACATGCAGTGAATAAATGTCAAAGAGATGGGTGATTTAGATGGGTGAGTTGGGCTGCACACAAATATCAGCACACCAGAATCTGAACTCCTGATGCTGCTGATGTTACACTGTGTCTAAACTGGACGAGACCAGCTATCTACACTGGACATGAGTCGTGACAGACCATTGCAAGTCCATTTGTCCTTCAGAACTAGCACAAGAGCTCTGAGTACGTCAGAAATATAGAGTGTGGCATCAGTTAAAGTCGGGGTTTTGTCATGTAGCGTCGCGCCGCATCCAGTGTAGTAGCCTATCACTGAATATAATGGACGTTATAGCCTATTGTCTTTGTCCAGTCTAGACACTGTGTCATGAAACAGCAGCGCTCGACCGCATGTTCTCAGTAGCTATAACACGTATTCACATTATGAATTTATATAGGCCTTAACCTATGTGCCTTTGTCACACTTCCATGTTTGAAAAACAGAAGCAATTATGCTCAGAGTAAAATTGCGTTTGGAGGGGAGTGCATGCAAAAATAATTAGGGCTGCATTTCCCGATAACGTTCTCTTAGCGCGCTACGAAGACTCAAAGGCATAACTTAACTAAAGGTGCTATACCATTTCTAGGCGTGTTCCCCCAATAGCCTACCTTAGGAGATTGCTTAAACCTTCTTAAGTGCAACGTTGGCAGGTGCTGTAGAATAGGTTATCAATGGCTCAAAAATCGATTTTTCACTCTGCAGGGGCTGTTTAACTGCATTGTGTGAGAAAACGGTGTGTTCTTTATAACCTAATCAACACTTCAGAAATAATTGAAATTGCATTTATCAGGACCCCTGAGTTCTTATAATCCAAATAGCAAAATAAATCCAACCGTGTATACGTGGATATTTTATATAATTTTGAAATTATTGTGCGAATCCACAACATCCCCAAACGTATCATTAATGATACATTTGGACATGAGAGGTTGCGGATTGGCATTCAAATGTGAATCAACCTGCTACACTATAACTGGCAGTATAGTATGGCTACCATTTATAGGCTAGACTATCATAATATATTTTGCCATAGTAGCCTATTCATTTACTCAGGTTTTTCTCATAGAGGTTTTCAAGAACAATACAGAAAAAATAAAAACACAAACCCAAAAAAACCCTATAGTCAGCATATCATTCAAAATCTAATTCGGACCCAGAATACAGCGAGTTGGACATCACAGAGGCGCAAACACTCCTGTAGTGAGCGTTTCATTCATACTCGAAGCCGGAGCGCGCTCTCGCGAAGAAATTAATTTCAAAAGCGTCCAGCTATCGCTGTATGAAAACAGTTTATACGCAGAAAAAAAGCCCAGAAACTTTTGCAAACACGAAGACATTAAACATACGATTGCAACAATATATGGTTTTTCAAGTAATCTCCAGCAGGTGATAAATAAAGGATGAACAATGCATTACCAATTGACATAGCATTTATTACAGAATAGAAACTATTCTGCCCTATTACGTGATAAAAAAAAATATTTATAGTATATAAACAAATCATTATTATTTGTTATTGTCCAGCAGTTATAGATTTCTAAGCCATTTAAAAGCTAGAAATTTGAGAAAAAATAAAATTGCCTATAGTCTCCACTACCAGTCAAAAGTTTTTGAACAGTTTTGTTAATATTTTTTAAATAAGTCTCTTCTTTTCACCAAGCCAGCATTTATTTGATCCAAAGTAAAGCAAAACAGAAAAATTGTGAAATATTTTTACTAACCTATTTAAATTAACTGTTTTCTATTTGGATATATTTCAAAATGTAATTTATTGAGATTTCAAAGCTGAATTTTTAGTATCATTACTCCAGTCACACGATCCTTGAGAATAATTCTGATATTCTGATTTGCCTCTCAAAAAAAAAAAAAAAAAAAAAAAAAAACACATTATGATAATGTTGAAACCAGCGGAGTAGATTTTTTTTTAATGTTTCTTTTATCAATAGAAAGTTCAGAAGAACAGCATTTAATTTTGAAAAAGAAATATTTTGAAAAATGATTACTTAATCATCACTTTTGATCAATTCAAAGTGAAGTGAAGTGACATACAGCCAAGTATGGTGACCCATACTCAGAATTCGTGCTCTGCATTTAACCCATCGAAAGTGCACATACAGTGAACACAAACACACTGTCCTAACACACAAACCCACAAGTGGTCATCATTTATGCTGCGGTGCCAGGGGAGCGGGGAGCAGTGGTGTTGCTGGCCTGAGACTCAAACCCACAAAAGAGTCCTTGCTAAATATAAGTGTTCATTTCTATAATTTTTTTTTCCAACAACAAAAATTATATATTGACTCTAAGCTTTTGAATGATATAGTGTATTATGTTGCAAAAGCTTTTTATTTCACATAAATGCTGATCTTTGGATCCTTATATTTATCAAAGAATACTGAAAAAAAAAAAATGTTTTAAAAAATGATGTTTTAAATATTGATAATCAGCAAATCAGCATATTATGATTACTGAAGGATGTGACACTGAAGACTGGAGTAAAAATGCTGAAAATACAACTTTGATCACACGAATAAATTACATTTTAAAATATATTAAAATAGGGAAAAAGTTATTATAAATCGAAAAATATTTCGAATTTAAATGCAGGCTTGGTGAGCAGAAGAGGCTTCTTTAAAAACCAAATATCTTACAGTTCAAAAACTGTTGATTTGTAGGCTATATAGATTACAGAATTTCTGTCCCCCTCATTTCTGAAAAGATGGCTACGCTCCTGCCACATCACATTATTGGTGTAAATCATTAATTTTGGATGATCTCAATAAAAGCGCAACACGCAAAACATAATCAACAGCTACAGTGGAAAGTAAAGAAAGAGAAGAGCGACAGCAGTTGAATTTCGGGGCTGAGCTCCGTCGGGTTTGTCTTGACAAAGTCGGACCAACAACAATATCTAAAAGCTGCTGAATTTGCTGCCGTGGCAGGCAAAATTTATTTTGAATTGCAGATTCTGACATGATAGCCAGGGAACTGAGGTTTTCACGGATGAAATAGTGCACATAGAAATGTCTCTGTGGACGGCGCCGTCTTTTATTTCAACCCATTATATTCGCTGTAGGCTATCACTGCAATAGTTTGACCAAACTCCCCACCACAATCATTCCCTTTAAATAGATTCCATTATGGTTTGCCAGCTGCTGATGATGATGATAACAATAGCCTAATAATAATAATAATAAAAAGAAAGAAAGAATGATAATAATAATAATAATAATACAAATTAAAAAGTTATGTAGGCTACTAGCTATTTTTTGTTATGTTTTTGGGCAACAGAATTTTTTACAAACTGTTACAATAGATAATTTGATTTGATCTTTGAAGTAGCCTATTCGATAGAGATAGCTTCGACATTTGATCACTGTGGTTGGTTACAAAGACGTTACTATTCTGAAAATAATAACAAGATACAAACCTGTAAATATTCAATCGACTTTTCCTAAATTCAAAACAAAATATAAATGCATTCGTAATTTCCATTTCTGAATAGTTGCTATATGGTCACGCAGGTTTGCGCATTAAACCCATGGCCCCGAAAAATATAGCCTATCAACAATTATGTTGTTTCCCCGAACATGACCCCACTCTGCCAACTTTTTGAACATTTGGTCATTTATTTATTATTATTATTATTAGGCTATTATAATTATTTAGATAACGCATAGGCCTAAATATAAATGATCAGAAACAAATCGCTTCAACACGTCGAGTTGTTTTCGATTCGGTGTATCAAACGAGTGGATTGAACTCACTCATTAAGACAGTGACCTTCTGCCACCTGGTGTCTGTTTTAGTTTCATATTAAACGTAGGCTATCACTTCATTGATTCCATCATGTCATATTTATGTCTTCATAATGTAGGCCTAAGACACTTCATAATATTTGTACGCACTTGTAGGCGAATTGCTGTGTAAATGCATTAAGATCTCTTCTGTATTGATGGCTCTGATGAAGATCTGGTTGGATTTTAGTGGTAGGCTAACTGCCCTATAGGCTACAGTCTTATCCTCTAACTGAATTTATCGATGTGGATTAACGTGACGTTCATACATGTAATAAGGCTGTTGCTGTCAGTATTGTTTTTGGAAATTAGGCTACATTCAAATGCAATGGTCTCGTTTCAAAAGCATTGGTCAATATGCTTGCGTCGACTTCACTGTAGCCTGTGTGCCCTGCTTCCTTTCCCTGAGTTTTGACCGAAAAATGGAAAATATCAAGCGCTTCCGTTTCAGAGTCCATGTTTCATGTTTGTTAGCCCAGGACATTTTACAAATCCAGACCAAACGATGCTCTATGGCCATGTCCGGAATAAAGACTAACCTATTCGTGTCACACAGTAAGATTTTAAACACATACCTTGCAGTCACAGACCGTATCAACGTCAGTGATACTTATTGTATTTCGCCACAGGGTGTCACTGTGGCCTCAACCCTTCGCCTTCGCTTACTCTGAGCTCGATTGCTATGTCTGAGGTAAACCACGCCCTCCTCATTACCCTACGCAGGAAGAAATGTAGGAAGAAATAAATGAAGAAATAAATAAATGTAGAAATACATAAATGTAGGAATAAATAAATGTAAAAATAAATAAATGTAGAAATAAATAAATGTATAAATGAATAAATGTATAAATAAATAAAAGAATAAATAAAGAATATGGGAAAAAAATAAATATATACATAAATAAGGAAATAAATGTATAAATAATTATTTATTTTCGTTTTTTTTTTTGCTTTTCTATGTATATTTATTTATATATATATTTATTTATTTTTTCTTTTTTACATTTATTTGTATATTTATTTATGTATTTATTTATGTTTTATTTTGGCAGACGTGGCATTCCATAATTCTCGAGAAGAGTAGACAAAGTAAGAATTTCATTGTACTCTAATACATATGACAATAAAGTTCTTGAATCTTGAGAACATTATTTTCTCTCCCACTACCCCTGTAGTCGTAGTTTCATTGGATGCGGAGAAAGTGTTCGATAGGGTGGAGTGGGAATACCTGTTCTTTGCTTTATGTAAATTTGGGTTCGACACCAAATTCATTTCTTGGATTCTAACTTTTGTATGCTTTCCCGTCTGCATCAGTGCATACCAATGGTGTTCGTTCAGCACTCTTTTTGCTCCAATGCAGTACACGTCAAGGGTGTCCACTCTCGCCCTT
This sequence comes from Cyprinus carpio, assembly GCF_018340385.1. Lineage (NCBI taxonomy): Eukaryota > Metazoa > Chordata > Actinopteri > Cypriniformes > Cyprinidae > Cyprinus > Cyprinus carpio. Next base: position 21,058,555 of record NC_056594.1, on the reverse strand, counting down.
GCTATTTAATATAGCTATTGAACCTCTGGCCATCTGGCTTCATAGTTATGATGCATTTAACGGCATTATCCGCCATGGCACAACCCAAAAACTACCAAACCAAGTGGATGACTTGCTACTGTACATATCTGACCCTTTAGCCTCTCTCCCCCCTATACTATCCATTCTGGAGCAGTTTGGCTGTTTATCAGGATATAAGTTACATTTTCAAAAAAAGTTAGTTATTTTTCATTAATCAAATGGCTAAATCTTTATGTTTGGCCTTCCAAAAGAGGACACTAAAAATCAGTGGCTTAGTTGTATTTACAATACTGTTCCAGAACAGTTCAACCCAAATATTCAGAGGTGTGCAACGCATTTTATGGAGGACTGTTTCCTGATCCTGGGAGAGAAGACTACAGTGCCGGCTATTCTGACTCACAGTCTGTAAGTAGGTTTACACATGTAAAGGATTTGTCACTGATGATTCAAACGCAAGTTTTGAGCAGTGTAGAGCCGTGGTTCTCAATTCCAGTCCTCACGACCCCCTGCTCTGCACATTTCTTATGTTTCTCTTATGGCTTCAGACGTTTGTTCTATTTGAGTGCCTTGTGAAGTGGACATCACAGGATATTCCACCATGATTCCAGTTTGACGTGAATGTATATGTTCCATTCAAAGCGCATTGAAGTGTGTGAGACCTGAATTTAATTTGTATTTATTTACGGAGGTATATTAGTCATACTTATCCATGTGTGAAGACGTTGAATGAATGTTATTAATTCATTAATAAGTCATTATAATCCATAATTATGTCCCCACCGGATATGTTTCTAGCATGATTAGCAAGTTACTAGCATGGTTGTTAGCATGATTCTGGCATGATTAGCATGTTACTAGAATGATTTTAATATGATTTGCATGTTTCTAGCATATTCAACAAGTTGCTAGCATGTTTCTCGCATGATAAGCATGTTACTAGCATGTTGTTGGCATTATTAGCAAGTTACTAGCATGTTGTTAACATGATGAGCAAATTAATCACGTTACTAGCATTATTGTAGCATGATTCTAGCATGATTAACATGTTACTAATATGATCCTAGCATGTTTCTAGCATGTTTATCAAATTGCAAGCATGATTAGCACATTACTAGCATGGTGTTAGCATTTTGTTAGCATGATTAGCGAGTTACTAGCATGTTTCTAGAATGATAAGAATGTTACTACCATGATAAGCAAGTTACTAACATTTTGTTAGCATGTTTCTAGCATGATTTGCACATTACTAGCATGTTGTTAGCATGTTTCTATGCTAATCCAGCTAAATCCCACTTTGATTCGGTAAAAAAAAAAAAAAAAAAAAAAAACAGCTAAGACCAGCGTGACCAGCTAAAAAAGCGGCCAATCAACTTAGGCTGGTGTTAGCATTTTTGGTATTTTTTTTTGTTTGTTTGTTTGTTTTTTTGCTATAGCAATAGACAGCTTAAATACACCATAAGACTTATTGTATAAAAGTTTTCACCCCCTCAATAAAAAAGTCTATGGAATTTAAATAGGATTTCAGTAAACTGACTTTTTCAAGCCAACTTAACAATTTTAATCACATTTTAATCTTCATCACTTCATTTAAATGTTTTGCTGATGTGCAAATATTCCATGAAGTCACTCAATTAATGTTTATTATCATTATATAATATCATTACATTTATGCGTTAACTTTATATGTATTGTAGATTTTATACAAAGCAACTTACAAATGAGGAACATCACACTCATTGTCAGTGAGACAAAAATACCCATAGTCCACAATGTCACGTTTATTAAAAAGATGGATTAGGAAAGTCCCTAAATACAAATGGTGATGGGAAATATATGAGATAGGAGGAAAAATATATTTAAATTTTTTGGTGTTCTTTCCAAGTAAAGGGAGAAATGCAAAAGCAGTGAAATAAGATCTCACATGTAATTCTATCTTAAGTATTTTGCATCACAGTTTCCATTTACAAACTCCGTATGAAACAAGCAAAAGCAGAGGTTAAAATACAGAATAGTTTTCATTCAGTTTCATGTATTATGATTATATATAAACGTATTTGCGGTAATTTTAGATGGAGTTTACATAACATTGATTCAACAAAAGTAAATGTAAGTTGTAAGTACTAAACAATATGTGCTAAACAAACAAACAAAAACAATAATAATGCAAAACGACAGAAAACACAGTAAATATTTGTATCCATCACCTCATGAGTCATGAAACTGAATCATATAACTGAACTTAAACAAGAGAAAACATGATAGAAGTTCAAATAGACATGAAAAGACTTTAAATGGAGATCACTTGAGTCCAATTACACAAAACTTCCTGATTCTAACAATGAAATATACATTTCCTGTGAAGCTGCTTTGAAATAATATGTATTGTAAAAAAGCAAATAAATTGAATTGAATCGAATAAAATCATTTGAGTCCAAATGGCTTGACTGAATCTGTTATTTGACTCACACACACAGTGGGTAGTTACTTAAATTATTTTAGTCCATTAAGGATTCCAAATTACATGATGAAAACTTTATTTAGTAACAATCTATTAGATTACAGATTATTAGTCATGTATTCTGAGTACATTTTATGATCACATGAATAATTTAATGCCATTGTGTGAATATGTAAACAATAAGATCAATAAGTACCAGGAATCTGATTATGGGCATTTTAAAATATTATATAATCTAATCACAAGTGCTTCATATTAATAATCTGGATCACATGTACTCTCCAGCACTCACTCGATGCAGAAGAAATTGATTTCTTCAGTTTCAGGACGGCTGATCCAGTGATTATCACGGGTCCGGATGGCTCCGGATCTCACTGTCGTATCGCAGTCGTCCCGTTGTTTGTCGTAATCAGAAGCCCACTGATCGTAGCACACGGTCTGACCGTTTACCCAGAACCAGATCCCCACTGTGCAGGAGTGACGCAGACCCAGCCACACATGAGCGGAGGAGGCACTCGAGGTCACGTTCATCACCCGCCGCTGCATCTGCTCCGAATCCACCGACACCAGGTCCATGTCCATGTTTCTGCAGTGTCTCAGAGCTTCAGTCCACGTCTTATTCTCTCGGATCAGAACCAGCTTATCTGGAAACAAACAGATGAGCAAGAAAATCAGGATAGAAAACATTTAACTTTGAAATATAAGAGTCAGTGCTATTTTACACACTAGAACAGCAGCTACACTAATTATTTGTTTCTCTCTTTCTGCCAAACTAGGATTTACACAAGCTTCAGTCTGGATCCAGCCCTTACAAAGACCTGAGATGACCAAACACCTGAGAAGAGATGATGCCAACCCCTCAGAGGACCTCAGATGATGCCAACGGTGAAACAACATACGTAAACTACCAAATTTTGCTCCAAGTTTCATTGCAACATATGACATTACAGTACAATAGATTGATGTGTAGACATACAGCAGCTCAGAGGATTGATCTACTCACCATCATAACACACAAAGGGACGCTCTTTTGAACAGTCCTCGTCTGTCCACCGTCCTTCATCGCTGATAACAATAGATGTGCAGTTCTGACGAGTGTTAACCTTAGTAGATTGCCAGTGTGTGAATGTGGAGGTGCTGTTATCTGACCAAACCCAGAGTCTGTGCAGACCGATCCAGACTTGATCATCTGTTGTGATGTTCTGAATCTGTTGATTCTCACTCTGATTCCTCACGCTGGCCAGATCTGTGTGATACTGTCTGCAGTATTTCTGAGCTTCAGTCCAGTTCTTTTTCTCCTGTCCAGAGACGAATCCTTTACTGCTGCCTTTAAAACAGAAAGACATTTGTCTGAAATATATTTAGAGTTAATCATATTCCTATGGAGTTAAATTAAAAAAGAAAAATACATTTGTTCTTTCTGCTCTCATTTACCAAAAACAAAAATAACATATTATTTTTGGACATGAAAACAGTGTGTTTTGAGCACATTTCTGAGTGTTGTGATCACTTACAGCTGAACTCACCATTATAGCAAATGAAATGCATTATTGTACTACAGTTTACATCATGCCATTGTCCATGTTTTTCCATGTAAACACAGTCTCCATCTCCTCCTGGTTGTGTTGATTCCCAGTTCCTATACTGAGACTCATGTTCTGTGTAGAAGGCAGGGTCACTCCAGAAACCAACTTTTGTGTTCTTCAGCCCAATCCAGACACGATCAGCATTGCTGTTCACTCTCTTTATGGCCTGTTCAATGTCATTCTGTTCTTGTATGTCACTGATAGTGACCAGATCTGTGTGATGCTCTCTGCAGTATCTCTGAGCTTCAGTCCAGTTCAGGGTCTGATTCACAAAGTGATACTGACGCAGAGCTCCTGCAGAAGAACTGACCACAGCTGAGGAGAGACACATTCACATTCAAGACAAGAAGTGCTAGTACAGTAGTGGAGTATCTTAGTATATCTTAGTATAAGATCACTTAATAAAGTAGCAGCTGAATCTCCTCAACAACACACACGATTACACAATCATTCAGACACACTTGAACACTTTCAGCACAGCACTAACACTAACTATCAACACTAGAACTAGTCCAGCACTCACTCACCTGTGAGCAGAAGAGACATACATGTGATTCTCTCCATTTCTGAGGGACAAACAGAAATCAGTCTCAAGAAATGATGCAGACGCTGAACATCTGACCAGATCCAGAACATCAGATCATGTCATTTCTACTTTATCATTGCTTATTAGACTCTACATCAGTTATAAATACACACATGAAGCTCCTAAAGCTGATGTGTGTCATGATTCAGTCTGAAAATACACTGACTCCTGGAAAAACTAACAGGGAAAGCAGCTGCGGTCACCAGAACTATTACATTAAAAAATACAGCCGCAATATTTTAGATTTTACAGATTTAAGTTCAATTTACAGGAAAAGTACATATTTCATTAACTGATTTAATGTTAATATACCAACCTGATGAAGTACTAAACTCTGTTTGTAGCTTTATAATACACTGACAGCCATCTTAAACACAGATAAAGTGATATAGTTAAAAGAAAAGTACTGTAAAATGACATGAAATGTCCCGTTAGATTTATAACAGTTTTCACTGTATATTAAGGGAACGTACTATTAACCAGTTTAACAGGTTTTCACAACAAGATCTTAGGTCTTTTATTTTATGAAATTATGATCAGTTTTTACAGTGTACTGTTTTATGCTGCACATACAGACATTGAGATCAGATATTGCAGTGCTGTTGTAAATGAATAACTGTAAATGCAATTTTTTATTACGTTGTTTTACCTAGAGTTATTGATAGAAACAGGCAAATCGTACGAAAACCACACAAATATTAACTTCTGTATAATGTTATATAAGCACCACTGCTAATGAGATCTTAACTCAGAGTTTCTTACCTGTAGATGTTGTGCTTCAGGAGTGATTGTGTGTTTGTGTGACAGACTGATATCAGTGAACTTCTCTCTTTCTGCTCCTCCCAGCTTTGAATTTCCTGGACAGAAATGTAATGTTCTTAATGCAATCAATGTTCTTAATGTAATCAATCAACTGGAGAAGTATGCTGATATTAATTAGTTAAATGTTTTACTCTATTCACCTGTGCTGTCTTGACTTAAACTTATTTTGGGGAAAAATTTTTACCCATAAGTGAGTTAAACAGGACAGAATCTTGTTTTGGAGACATCTTGATAAAACAGTTGAAAATAGAAAACATTTCTGTTTGGGTTAGAGTGTAAATTAGGTTATAGTATTTATAACTATCTCTTAATAAAAACAACTGATGTCTGTCCAATATCCATTTTTATTTCTCCAGGGAAACATCTGAGATAAAGTTGAGACTTCGATGAGACGTGAAAAAGAGTCTGCTGAGGTCTGAAAGAGCACAAGTATATATATATATATATATATATATCTATATATATATATATAGGATATATATTATACTATGGGATATTATTCTTATTCCCCATTTCTGTTTATCTCCAGCATCTTGTGTCTGTCTTCTTTACCTATTAATTTGCATATTGTTCTTGATTTTTTTAATGCAGAAAATAGTCATAAATGTCCCAGTGTTCCTCGGGGATGAATAATCAGATACGGACAGATTGAATCTTCAGGACAGAATTTGAATGTGTGCCGTTCTTCCACAAAATGATGATGATGAGGAAAAAAAACACCACACGTGTGAACCAGGAAACCAGGAGCACTTTTCAGGTCAAATATGCAAAATCATCAGTGTTTTGTCTGATTAAAAAGCTCTTGTTAGAAACAGAGTTTTTAAAACTGATCAAATATAAAATCTAATTATTTTAACTAGTTGCCAAGGCAACATTTCTCATCTCTGTTTAGTTTAACTTGTACTAAAATAAATAAAATTCAAATAAATGTATTGTAGCATAAATATTTCAGTTCCAAACAAACTTAATTTTTCGAGTGTTTCTGCTGTATTTTACATAAATGCCACTTTTGATATTTTTAATATATAATTCAAAGACATCGCTTTAATTTTGTGTTTTAAAATTTGTTTCTAAGTTTTTTTTTAACCAGCATTATATATATGTGTAGATCCTGTAATTTGCAACAATATATCAGTAAGTATCAAGCATCAATAAGCAATAAGCACATTTTAACCTTCATCACTTCATTTAAATGCTTCTGCTGATGTTCAGATATAGTGCAAGTATTCCATGATGTCACTCAATCATTTATTATCATTTATTAACTCATTTATTATCATTATATAATATCATTCCATTTATACATTTATGCTTGTATTCATTGTAGATGATTTAATACAAATCAACATCGCACACACTTTGTCATCGAGCCAAAAATGTTAATAATCAATAATGCCAAGTGAGAGGAATATAAATACACAGTAATGAAAGAAATTAATGAGACACAGATGAGCAACATAATCAGTAACTATGGTGACAAAGAAGAACATACTTAGAAACCATGACGACCAAGGAAACACAGGAAACAATGAGATGCAAACTAAAAGTCCATGAAAACAAAACTTCCTGATTCTAACAATGAAATATACATTTTCTGTGAAGCTGCTCTGAAATAACATATATATTGAAAAATTGCTTTTTTACAAATTTACTGGAATTAATTGATTTTACTTGAATTGAGTCCAAATGGCTTGACTGAATTATATTATATTATATTATATTATATTATATTATATTATATTATATTATATTATATTATATTATATTATATTATTTATTTTATTTATTTGGGCTGTCAAAATGATTAATCACGATTAATCATATCCAAAATAAAAGTTTTGTTTACATAATATATGTATGTGTACAGGGTATATTATTATGTATATATAAATACACACACATAAATTATATATTTAGAAAATATTTACATGTATATACATTTATATATTTATATTCTTATATTTTATATTATGTATATATATATAAATATATTTAATATATAAACATAACATATTCTTCTTAAATATATACATGCATGTGTGTGTATTTATATATACATAATAAATATACACAGTATACACACATATATTATGTAAACAAAACTTTTATTTTGGATGTGATTAATCGTGATTAATCATTTGACAGCCCTAATTATATTATATTATATTATATTATATTATATTATATTATATTATATTATTATATCTTTACAGGTTACAAATTACATGAAAAAAACTTTATTTAGATATATTATAAATTTTAAGTAATGAACTATGAGTACTTTTTGATCACTTTTATGATTATATTAATAATTTACTTTCATTTTGTGAATTTGTCATCAATGAAAAGTAACCAGTAATTGGATTATTGGCATTTTAAAATATTATATAATCTAATCACAAGTGCTTCATATTAATAATCTGGATCACATGTACTCTCCAGCACTCACTTGATGCAGATGAAGTTGATTTCTTCAGTTTCAGGACGGCTGATCCAGTGATTATCACGGGTCTGGATGGCCACCCAAACTTTCATCTTAACCAAAATGTTCGGTTCTTTGTCATAATCAGAAGCCCACTGATCGTAGCACACGGTCTGACCGTTGACCCAGTACCAGACTCCTCCCAGTATCGAGGAGTGACGCAGACCCAGCCACACGTGAGTGGAGGAGGCACTCGCTTTCATCAACAAGATCTTCACCCATCGCTGCATCTGCTCCGAATCCACCGACACCAGGTCCATGTCCATGTTTCTGCAGTGTCTCAGAGCTTCAGTCCACGTCTTATTCTCTCGGATCAGAACCAGCTTATCTGGAAACACAAACAGACGAGCAAGAAAATCAGGATAGAAAACATTTAACTTTGAAATATAAGAGTCAGTGCTATTTTAGTATCACTGAGATACTGTTATAATTATATCAATATTTTGGATTACATTAAATTTTTTATTATACTTTTAATAATAATATATTATTATTATTATTATTATCATCGTCATTACACATTATTATTATTATTATTATTATTATTATTATTATGTTTTTAGTTCTTCAAAACAAAGATGACACACATAAAGATATTTTTAATGAAACCTGAGACGTTTCTGTCCCTCCACTGAAAGTCCAGGTAACCAGAGCTTAGAAGATCCAGAAAGTCATAAAGGTGTCAAAAACCGAATCCCCATGAATCAAACGTTTAGTCTAGATTATTTACATCCACATGACATACTGTATGGCAAACATGGAAGCTGGAGTGTGTTACACTAGAACAAACCTCATTGGTTCTCATGCATCATGTGACACGTGTTTTAGATTCAAGTTAAATCACATTTATTTCTATAACGCTTTATACCTTACAGATTGTTTCAACGCAGCTTCACAGGAATAAACAGGAAAATAACAATCAATAATGCAAAATTCATCAGTTATGAAACTAATTCTATTTATCATGCTGTAAAACAGCTCTACTGAAGACAATCATGTCATTATTCAGATCAGTTCAGTGTTGATTCAGTTTGGTTCAATAACTGTGTAAAGTTCATCAATCACGAAACAAGTTATTCACAGCTCTACTGTCTGACTCAATAATGTCATTATTCAGCTTAAAACTCTTGATTCATTTAGATTCATCTTATGATGTGTTTGGATCTTGTAAGCTTTGCTTACCTAGATTTTTAAATCTCTCAGGTTTCTTTAAAACATATCTTCATTTGTGTTTTGAAGATTAACCAAAGTCTTAAAGGTTTGGAACAACATGAAGGAGAGAAAGTGATGAGCAAATTCACATTTTTGGGTGGACTAACCCTTTAACTATAATAACTGAGTCAGAAACACACGAGAAGTTACAGTGTGCTCGTTGAACTTCTGTAATGATGAGAGAGTTTCTGTAGTTTGACGTGTAGACGTACAGCAGCTCAGAGGATTGATCTACTCACCATCATAACACACAAAGGGACGCTGATTTGAACAGTCCTCGTCTGTCCACCGTCCCTGGCGATCAATCAATGCGCAGTCATCATGATTTGTGTTGCTGGTTGTGGGTCTATTAGATTGCCAGTGTGTGAATGTGGAGGTGCTGTTATCTGACCAAACCCAGAGTCTGTGCAGACCGATCCAGACTTGTTTAACTGTTGTGATCTTCTGAATCTGTTGATTCTCACTCTGATTCCTCACTCTGGCCAGATCTGTGTGATACTGTCTGCAGTATTTCTGAGCTTCAGTCCAGTTCTTTTCCCCCTGTCCAGAGACGAATCCTTTACTGCTGCCTTTAAAACAGAAAGACATTTGTCTGAAATTGATTTAGAGTGAATAGTATTCCTAATTAATTAAAAAATGAGAGAAAACAGTTCTTTCTGCTCTCATTTACCAAGAACAAAGAAACACATGGCTATTGCATTAAAATATATATATTATTACTGGTCATGAAAATACTCAATGTTGTTTTGAGCACATTTCTGAGTGTTGTGATCATTTACAGCTGAACTCACCATTATAGCAGATGAAATGCCTTGTTGAACTACAGTCTACATCATGCCATTGTCCTTTAAGATAATTCCCAGAATTCTGTCCATTCCCACAATTCTGTCCATTCCAAGAATTCTGTCCATTCCCACAATCCAGGTAAACACAGTCTCCATCTCCATTTGGTTGTTGGTGTGGTTTAGTGTCCCAGTTCCTAAACTGAGACTCATGTTCTGTGTAGAAGGCAGGGTCACTCAGAGACCATATCCATGTGTTCTTCAGCCCAATCCAGACACGATCAGAGCTACTCTTTATGGCCTGTTCAATGTCATTCTGTTCTTGTATGTCACTGATAGTGACCAGATCTGTGTGATTCTCTCTGCAGTATCTCTGAGCTTCAGTCCAGTTCAGGTTCTGATTCACAAAGTGATACTGACGCGGAGCTCCTGCAGAAGAACTGACCACAGCTGAGGAGAGACACATTCACACAGATCTCAGACTCATTACATCCACACTGTGTTTCAGCAGCTCAGAGTTTCAGTATGTGTTTGCTGAAGTGTTCTGAATGGTGCTTTTTTTATACGTTCAGAGTTTCCACATGATTTGGAGAGTCTCTGGACCTCTAGTGGACGAAAACTGAGTACATTTCAAAGTTAAATGCATGAATGTGGTGCATTTCCAGATTTTTGAGTTTTCAGCGACCAAACTGAATTATTTGCATCGACTTGAACTTAAAAATGTACTCAAAGCTCTTTTAATTGTGATAGAAACCCAATCACATCACATTCACAAGCTAAATGTGTTATATTTGAATATAATAATAATAAAAATAATCATACTTTTACTCAGAAAACTATTTTTAAACAATTAACAATTTAATATATATTTACTTTAAAAATATTTTATTATCTCTAAAAAAATAATACTGTTGTAATACAGCTGCACTGTACAATAATAATAATAATAAAAAAGATTTTAGATATAAAAATCACAATAGTAATGTCTTAGCATCTTCACATGCAAGAGTTTAACACTCAAACATGAATTTTGTCAGGAAACTAGAGGCCACACAGTCTGGAGGACTCATGGGAAACACTGATGATGTTTTGTGGTTTATTACTGACTCACATGCAGTAGCTGCTGAATCTCCTCAACAACACACACGATTACACAATCATTCAAACACACTTGAACACTTTCAGCACAGCACTAACACTAACTATCAACACTAGAACTAGTCAAGCACTCACTCACCTGTGAGCAGAAGAGACATACATGTGATTCTCTCCATTTCTGAGGGAAAAACAGAAATCAGTCTCAAGAAATGATGCATGTATGTGCAGGTATATGTGCAGGTATATTATGTGCAAATTTGAAGTGTAGACTAAGTATGTGTGTTAGATAAATGAGTGTATGAGTGTATAAATAGTGTAGTGTGTTCCACAGTTATTGTCAAGAGTTCATTAGACGGATTGCCTGAGGGAAGAAACTGTTCCTGTGTCTGGCCGTTCTGGTCCTCAGTGCTATGTAGCGTCGACCAGATGGCAACAGTTCAAAGAGGGAGTGTGCTGGGTGTGAGGGGTCCAGAGTGATTTTGCCAGCCCTTTTGCTCACTTTGGATCAGTACAGTTCTTGAATAGAAGGGAGGGTTGTACCGATGATTCTCTCAGCAGTCCGGACTACCCTCTGTAGTCTTCTGAGGTCAGATTTAGAAGCTGAGCTGAACCAGACAGTTACTGAAGTGCAGAGGATGGATTCAGTGATGGCAGACTAGAACTGTTTCAGCAGCTCCTGTGGCAGGTTAAACTTCTTCAGCTGGCAAAGGAAGTACAACCTCTGCTGGGCCTTTTTCACAGTGGAGTCAATGTGATTGTCCCACTTCAGGTCCTGAGAGATAGTGGTGCCCAGGAACCTGAATGACTCCACTGCAGTCACAGCTCTCTACAATATGGAGAGCAGGGCGGATTCCACTGAAGTCCACGATCATCTCCACGATCATCTCCACTGTTTTGAGCGTGTTGAGCTCCAGGTTGTGGAGACTGCATGAGACAGCCAGCTCTATAACCTTCTGTCTGTAAGCAGACTCATTTCCGTCCTGGAAGAGGCCGATGAGTGTGGTGTGGTCTGCAAACTTCAGGAGCTTGACAGAGGGGTCCTTAGACGTGCAATCGTTAGTGTACAGGGAGAAGAGCAGTGGGGAGAGAATGCAGCCCTGGGGAGCTCCAGTGCTGATTGTACGGCTGCTGGATATGTATTTTCCCAGCCTCACTAGCTGCTGCCTGTTTGTCAGGAAGCTGTTGATCCACTGACAGACAGAGGTGGGTACGGAGAGCTGAGTTAGTTTGGGCAGGAGAAGGTTTGGGATGATCGTGTTAAAGGCCGAGCTGAAGTCCACAAACAGGATCCTCACATAAGGATTTCCTTGAGCTTGCTCACCCCACACCAGGAACCCCCACATGCTGCACCAACGGCCTACCCAGCCCCAAACACCCCTGAATCCTCTGAAGCTCCACGATTGTCCTCAGCCCAGAAATGCCATCCGCTTCCATGTCAAGATTGCCGGCCGCTTCAAAGTCAAGTCTGCCAGCCGTTAATCACACAAGCCAGCCGGCTGCGGCTCACACAAGCCTGCTGGCCATTCAGCACTCAAATTCGCTGGCGTCTCCGCTGTTAAGCCCAACGGTCATCTCCCTCTCCTCAGCCAAAAAGAGGAGATGGCGGAGGAAGAGACTGTGGGCTCCAGCTCCAAAGCTCGCTCCAGTGTTGACTCCAGCCCCCCGTTAAGCCCAGAAAGTGCTCCTGATCCCCAGTCAAGCCCAGGGAGGGCTCCTGATCCCCCGTTAGTCCCAGAAACAGCTCCTGGCCCCCCGTTGAGCCCAGGGTGGGCTTCTGATCCCCTGTTGAGCCCAGGGAGGGCTCCTGATCCCCAGTTAAGCCCAGGGAGGGCTCCTGATCCCCAGTTGAGCCCAGGGAGGGCTCCTGATCCCCCGTTGAGCCCAGGGAGGGCTCCTGACCCCCCGTTGAGCCCAGGGAGGGCTCCTGATCCCCCGTTAGTCCCAGAAACGGCTCCTGGCCCCCCGTTGAGCCCAGGGAGGGCTCCTGATCCCCCGTTGAGCCCAGGGAGGGCTCCTGACCCCCCGTTGAGCCCAGGGATGGCTCCTGATTCCCCGTTGAGCCCAGGGAGGACTCCTGACCCCCCGTTGAGCCCAGGGAGGGCTCCTGATCCCCAGTTAAGCCCAGGTACCCCTCCTAACCCAGGGAGGACTCCTGACCCCCCGTTGAGCCCAGGGAGGGCTCCTGATCCCCAGTTAAGCCCAGGGAGGGCTCCTGATCCCCTTTTAAGCCCAGGGAGGGCTCCTGATCCCCCCCATTGAGCCCAGGGAGGGCTCCTGATCCCCCAGTTGAGCCCAGGGAGGGCTCCTGATCCCCCCCATTGAGCCCAGGGAGGGCTCCTGATCCCCCAGTTGAGCCCAGGGAGGGCTCCTGATCCCCAGTGAAGCCCAGGGAGTGCTCCTGATCCCCCCGTTGAGCCCAGGGACTGATCCCCAACCACCTAAGCCCAAGGAAGGGCTCCTGATCCCCCACTGTTTAATCCCGGAAGGGCTCCTGATCCCCTGTTAAGCCCAGGGAGGGCTCCTGATCCCCCGTTGAGCCCAGGGAGGGCTCCTGATCCCCCAGTTAAGCCCAGGGAGGGCTCCTGATCCCCCATTTAATCCCAGGAAGGGCTCCTGATCCCCTGTTAAGCCCAGGGAGGGCTCCTGATCCCCTGTTGAGCCCAGGGAGGGCTCCAGTCCCCGGTTTTGGCCCTGAGAGGGCCTTGGAGCCTGTTATTATCTTCTCCAAGTGAGGGCTGGGGCTGCGGCCTCTGAGGCTGCTCTGCCATGGTCTCCTGGACTATCTGCTCCTCCGTGGCTTCCTGAGCCCCCTGATCCACCATGACACCTTGAACTGCCTGTCCCGCCATGGCCCTCTGAGCTCCCGTATCCGCCCCAGTGGATATGTTACGCCGTGGGACGTGCCTAACTGGGTGGTGGGGGGGGTAATGTCAGTGTTGTGGACTTGTTTTTCTGTGTTTTACCCCGTCCTTGTTCCTGAGTTTTCTGTTATGGTCGTTTTCTTGTTCTTGTTGAGTTGATTGATTATAATATGAGCTGAACGAACACACATGCATGATCTGCTTTGTTTTCTGTTGTCATGGTAACTATCAGATTCAGATCCAGTTGCATTGTGTCTTTGTTTGGCATGTGTCAAATGTGCAAATTTGATTCGGTAATTCACATGTTGTCACATTCAAATATAGTACACCATCATCATTTACTGTAGGCTCATATTCCTGTGAATGTGATGATTTGCATCAGAACTCTTTCCAGTGACAGTCTTGTTTTTCAGTACAAATATGAATCTAAACATTCAAATCAAGACACATTTACTGAAGATGCGAACAATGTAAGATATTAAGTCTTGTTTTATGAAAAATTGATCAAAATGATTAAAACAAGAAGAAATATCTGTCAGTGGGGTCAGAAAAATAATTCAAAGGGAAAACAAGTTTATTTTTCTAACCCCGCTGACAGGTTTATTTATTTGTTTGTAGTAAATATAAACTCACTTAAAGGATTAGTTCACCCAAAAGTGAAAATGTGCTGAAAATATACTCCCTCAGGCCATCCAAGATATATAATATATATCTGTATTTGATCAGATTTGGGAAATATAGCATTGCATCAGTGTCTTAGCAATGGATGCTCTGCAGTGAATGGGTGCCGTCAGAATGAGAGTCCAAAAAGCTAAAATATGAGTACATAATCCATAATGTTTTCAAAACTTTTCACTGGAGGAAGCGTTTTTATGGATTATTGACTCATGTTTTTATCTTGTTGGAAAACAGGATAAATATACTGAGGATGAGCATCATTTTTTGCTGTGCAGGTGTGGGGTAGATTCTATATGTGAGCTTGAGCCAGTCTGTTATTGTGTTTAATGAGCAGAATAAACTGATATAAATCAGAAATGAATGCTGCGCTCTAGTTTGGTCTAGAGTGAGATGATAAAGCATCTCAGAGCGACTTCTGATTTCAGACAGAATTTTCTGTTAAAGACACAGAAGAACAAAAGTTCATCAGGAATTATTCACAGCTTGATAAATTTATAATATATCTCTTAAGTAAATGAGAAATTACAAATGATGGAGAATAAAATGAATATTCAACTGCTTTAAAGATCCAGAAAAGTCCTGCTGTAGCAGAAACATGATTTTATTATTACTTTACAGCTGTTTGTTTCTAATTATAAACAGAAGATGCACTCACAAGCTTTTCAGCAAATATTGACCTCAGGTTTTGGATTTTTTGCTTAAAACTTAAACTTGAAAAGGAAAGTTTGTCAAGACCTTGTCTGAAGGTTTATGAAGTCTTGAAGTGCAGTGTGAAACAGGCTTCCACGTTGAGAGATTTATTTGAGAATAAAGATTATCTGTAACTGAATGTCAGTAAGCCAACATCAGTCAACAGAATCACCTCAAGTGCAACCTCAACTATGTTTTGAAAATGTTTTACTATTTATTTATTTATTTATTTATTTTTCCACTAATGGCATGTCTTATAAGGAATAATATTTAATCAGTCTGGTCCTTCTTTTATCTAAATTTAGTTTGCATAACAGTAAATATGGCGGAAATATGCCTTTGTTTTTACTTTAGTGCCTAAATACATTATTTAAAAATATTCATTTTGAAAAATAAGAAGTCTGTAAATGTGTCAACATAATGAACTGTGTGCAGAGCTCCTATCAGTGACACACACAACTTACACACACACACACACACACACACACACACACACACACACACACACACATACACACTCAAACAAACACACACAGACATACTCACACACACGCAAACACTCACTTTCACACTCACATACACAATCAAACGCACACAAACACACAAACACACACACACACACACACACACACACTTACATACACACTCAAACGCACACACACACTCACAGACACACACACTCACACTCACACACACACACACACACACACACACACACACACACACACACACACACACACACTCACAGACACACGTGAACACTTTCAGCACAGCACTAACACTAACTATCAACACTAGAACTAGTCCAGCACTCACTCACCTGTGAGCAGAAGACACATACATGTGATTCTCTCCATTTCTGAGGGAAAAACAGAAATCAGTCTCAAGAAATGATGCAGACGCTGAACATCTGACCAGATCCAGAACATCAGATCAAGTCATTTCTTCTTTATCATTGCTTATTAGACTCTACATCAGTTATAAATACACACATGAAGCTCCTAAAGCTGATGTGTGTCATGATTCAGTCTGAAAATACACTGAAAATCCTGTAAAACTAACAGTAAAAGCAGCTGCGGTCACCAGAACTATTACATTAAAAAATACAGCCGCAATATTTCAGATTTTACAGATTTAAGTTCAATTTACAGGAAAATATATTTCATTAAAATATATTATTAGGGATGCACCGAAATGAAAATACGTGGCTGAAGCTGAAACCAAACAAAATGAAACACTGGACTGAATACCGAACATGGTTTTTTGTGTTTTTCTTCAATGTATTTTGCAAATTTTCTTCACCATTGCATAAATTAAATAACCAAAATGTGCTTTTTGTCTTGCTTTTCAAAGAAAAAAATTAATTACAAAACAACAATTTAAAAATATTTATATAACACTTAACATATTAAGACATTTTTACCCCAACAAAGCACAATTTAACTTAAAATTAATGTTATGAAAAAAAAAATGCCCATTTTTGAGTCCCCCTTCTTGAATCAGGCATTTCTAAAGACAAAAAGAAGGAAAACTGGACACTTTGAGCAGCAAATCATCATATTAGAATGTTTTCTGAAGATCATGTGACACTGAAGACTGGAGTAATGATGCTGAAAATACAGCTGCACATCACAGAAATAAATTACACTTTAACAGATATTCACATTAAAAAACAGCTGTTTTAAACTGTAATAATATTTCACATTTTTACTGTATTTTTAATCAGTTAAATGCAGCATGATGAGCAGACATGACTTCTTTTCAAACATTAGAAAATATTACAGATCCCAATTTAAACTACGTTATAATAAATGCATTAATAGAGCTGTTGTAATTGTTATTATCATTATTATTGTCTTAATTTTTTTATTTTATTTTACAGAACAACAGTAAAATTACAATATTAACATTTCTGAATGTTGATGGAGTTCTTGCTTTTTCTCAGCTCTTATTTTGGCTGCAGGAAGACCTCTATGCTTCTTTTTGTTGACAATAGCAGATTTATAAATAATTCTCAATACGAATTTTGGAACATGTTTGTCGCATGTATCATATTGTCACATAAAAATTACTAAAAATGTGACTGAGCAACTGACGACACTGTTTCAGCGCTCGCGCTTCGGACTTTGAACCCTGGATAACAAGCAGATCGCCGCGAGCTCATGCGCGCGTGTAGAAAACATAACGTTCTGCAGTTTATGTACTAATTGTTTAAGGCCATTTCGCGATTTCAGTCATCACACAGTGACTAGCAGCAACCACCCCTTCCTCTTCTCACGGAGAACATCCAGTCTCTGCTGATTTTCGCTGATTTTGTCTTTCTCACACAGTTTTAAATGCTTCCTCACTGCTGTTTGCTGCATTATAAAGAGCGCGCCTCACTCTGTTTGATCGCGTCACCAAAAATATCATTGTTCGGTATATATATATATATATATATATATATATATATATATATATATATATATATATATATATATATATATATATATATATATATATATTTTTTTTTTTTTTTTTTTTTTTTTTGCTCATATAATAACTCAAATATAAGATACACTTGTTTTATTGGGAAATGAAGTGTGAGGAAACCTTTGCATCAATCACTGGATATGAAGTTTATTTTTAAGTTTTTTTTTTTTTTTTTTTTTTTTTTTTTTTTTTTTTTTTTTTTTTTTTATGTTCTCTATAATGTTTTAAAGAAGCCGTATAGAATTAAACTGAAAAAGCTCAGATAGCAACAGACAAAATGTGGAAAATCCAGACATTCACTAGTTAACCAGTGATCAGCTGAGTATAATGTGATATAAACACAACTAAATCAGTCGGATCATAATCAATGTGAAGTTAAACCAACAGTAATTCTCTTAACTCAGAGTTTCTTACCTGTAGATGTTGTGCTTCAGGAGTGATTGTGTTTCTTCTTTTATCACGTATCACTGATCATTTCTCCTCTTCTGCTCCTTCCAGCTTTGCTTTTCTTTATTTGCTCCTCCCTTCTGTGGTTTAGTTCTTTATTCAGAGGTGTGTTTCCTTCTTTATTGCCCAAAGTCAACAGTGTGTGTGTGTGTGTGTGCGGCGAGAAATGGTGCAGCAATATCAGAAAGGAGTTTCTCAGAGAAAAAATTGCAAAGAGTTTGAAGTTATCATCATCTACAGTGCATAATATCATCCAAAGATTCAGAGAATCTGGAACAATCTCTGTGCGTAAGGGTCAAGGCCGGAAAACCATACTGGATGCCCGTGATCTTCGGGCCCTTAGACGGCACTGCATCACATACAGGAATGCTACTGTAATGGAAATCACAACATGGGCTCAGGAATACTTCCAGAAAACATTGTCGGTGAACACAATCCACCGTGCCATTCGCCCGTTACCGGCTAAAACTCTATAGGTCAAAAAAGAAGCCGTATCTAAACATGATCCAGAAGCGCAGGCGTTTTCTCTGGGCCAAGGCTCATTTAAAATGGACTGTGGCAAAGTGTAAAACTGTTCTGTGGTCAGACGAATCAAAATTTGAAGTTCTTTTTGGAAAACTGTGACACCATGTCATCCGGACTAAAGAGGACAAGGACAACCCAAGTTGTTATCAGCGCTCAGTTCAGAAGCCTGCATCTCTGATGGTATGGGGTTGCATGAGTGCGTGTGGCATGGGCAGCTTACACATCTGGAAAGGCACCATCAATGCTGAAAGGTATATCCAAGTTCTAGAACAACATATGCTCCCATCCAGACGTCGTCTCTTTCAGGGAAGACCTTGCATTTTCCAACATGACAATGCCAGACCACATACTGCATCGATTACAACATCATGGCTGCGTAGAAGAAGGATCCGGGTACTGAAATGGCCAGCCTGCAGTCCAGATCTTTCACTCATAGAAAACATTTGGTGCATCATAAAGAGGAAGATGGGACAAAGAAGACCTAAGACAGTTGTGCAACTAGAAGCCTGTATTAGACAAGAATGGGACAACATTTCTATTCCTAAACTTGAGCAGCTTGTCTCCTCAGTCCCCAGATGTTTGCAGACTGTTATAAAAGAAGAGGGGATGCCACACAGTGGTAAACATGGCCTTGTCCCAACTTTTTTGAGATGTGTTGATGCCATGAAATTTAAAATCAACTTATTTTTCCCTTAAAATGATACATTTTCTCAGTTTAAAACATTTGATATGTCATCTATGTTGTATTCTGAATAAAATATTGAAATTTGAAACTTCCACATCATTGCATTCTGTTTATATTCACAATTTGTACAGTGTCCCAACTCTTTTGGAATTGGGTTTGTATTTTCCACAATCTCATATAGCTTCATAGAAAGGGTTACCAAAGTTTTCTCCTCCAGTTCAGCAGCTCGTACACACACTCTATAGAGTTAATATTATAATATGACAACAAAACCAAACAAGAATTTTGAATCTGGCTTTATCCAGTGTTCAGATATTTTCTGGAAATGTTAGATTAGTTGCATGCTAGTTGCATATTTAAGTAGAAAAGGCCTTATTTTCATATTTGAACATGACTAATGCAAAACAGTATATATATATAGGCCTATAATCAAACTGCAACCCAAGCGTGATATTGTAAACGTTTGTGGTGCACAGTTTGAGCTTGTTATCATGGCAACATTTGATTCAAATTCAGTTGCAGTGTGTCAAACATGCAAATATGAGACAGTAATTGACCATGTCACATTCAAATACAGTATGCTGCCATCATTTATGATCAGATAGTATTCCAGTGATTTACATCTAATGTCTTTCCAGTAAGACTGCGTCACACTGCAGACAATGCTGTTCTTCAGCCGTATTTTGTTTTGTTTTCCAGTAAAACTATCTAAACATTCTTAAATCGAGATACTTTTACTGGAGATGCAAATTACGTAGGATATTACGTCATCTTATTAGTCTGAGAAATGGAACAAAATGAAGTGATTCATGATTAAAACAACAACAATACAAATATTCTCTTGTTTGTTCTTGTTTTCAATATAAACTCACTTAAAGAAATAGTTCCTCCCAAAATGAAAATGTGCTCACCCTGTTCATCAGATCTGGAGAAATGTAGCACTGCATCAGTGTCTCATCAATGGATGCTCTGCAGTGAATGGGTGCCGTCAGAATGAGAGTCCAAACAGCTGATAAAAACATCACAATAATCCACAAGTAATCCACAGCACTCCAGTCCATCAGTGAACATCTGGAGAAGACAAAAGATGAAACAAATCTAGCATTAAGATGTTTTTAACTAAAATTAGAGTCCATAATCCATAATAAAAAACTTTTTACTGGAGGAAGTGTTATTATGGATTTTTTTTTTAAGCAAATGTAAAGTACATTATAAAAATATATATAAAAATAAAAGTGTCTGTTAAATTACAGAGAATAACATGAATATTCAATTGCATTAAAGATCCAGAAAAGTCCTGCTGTAGCAGAAACATGATTGTATTATTACTTTACAGCTGTTTGTTTCTAATTATAAACAGAAGATGCACTCACAAGCTTTTCAGCAAATATTGACCTCAGGTTTTGGATTTTTTTGCTTAAAACTTAAACTTGAAAAGGAAAGTTTGTCAAGAGCTTGTCTGAATGTTTATGAAGTCTTGAAGTTTAATACTATTTAATCAATCTGCTACTTCTTTTAGCAAAATTTTGTATACATAAATGTAAAAATGGGGGAAATATGGCTTTGTTTTTAGTTTTAAAGTCAGAAGTGCCTGCCTGACAGTTGATGTTGGGTGTGACAGGAGGAGCTCTTATCAGTCACACACACACACACACACACACACATACACACATCTGCTTTAACATTACAACATTTGCAGTTCACATAATTTTTATGCGACGATTGTTGTAGATGTCGACTCTTTGGTAGATGATTCTGTATTAATATTAAATATAAGAGAGTTTTAAAGCTCCTGTCAGACTCACAGAATATTCACACGCCTCATATATTAATGGATTACAGGAAATGTAATATAAATATGACAATATGACATGCTTTCATAATTCAGATGATTTCTGTCACAGTTTGGATCTTGCTGTGACTGAAGCGGTCTTTAGGAACATCTTCATTAACACACAAAGGTACGTTTATTTTCTTCATCACTGATCAGTGTGTTCATATATTACACTACTGTATGTTATGGATTATCGTTTTCGGGAGAAACTAATAGATTCAATGTAAGTGTTTAACAGAAGCGCATTATTATCTTCAGCTGAGTCTGTTACTGGTTAATTGTTGATTTGTATTTACTTGTCTACTTGTTTAGTTGTGCTGAGGTGATTATTTGAGTTTAGTTTGGCTAGACTTTCTGATTTCTGAGTTTAATGCAAGACACTACAAGTGAACATAATATAAAAGTGAACAGATTTCACCGTACTTTCCCCTGCTGATTAATGACAATACATTTAGACAACTGTTTTTATTAAGTTTTCCTGAAATATTATGTCTAAATATGCAATATTTAAGCTATATATATATATATATATATATATATATATATATATATATATTAAATTATAAAAAGAAAAATACAAAAAACACAACAAATTAACTAAAACTTTAAAATGAAAAATATTATAAAAATTTAAAAAATGCAAACTAATATTAATAATATATATGAGGATTTACAAAAATGGAAACTGAAAAATAAAAACTAATTCAAAACATTATCTTATGCAAACATAAAGATTAGACTTAAAATGAAAACAGAAAAAAATTAAAATAAAAATTAATTAAAAATATTAATAACATACATTTCATACAAGCTTAAAGATTTACTAAAATGAAAATAGACAATAGAAAAATAAAAACTTATTCAAAATATTATTAACTAGGCTATATATTATATGAGCATAAAGATCACATGACATCAGCACTTGGACCAATATTTGAAGATATGTGACTAAACATCTGAATTAAACTCTGAGTATCCCAAAAGGTGTCTCTTAAAGGGACAGTTCACCCAAAAATATCAAATTAGACCATGATTCACTCAGTAGTCCAATAAAGTGCATCCATCCATCATTAAAAGTGGTTTTCACTTTGATAAAGTAAGGAAACTTTGCTTCCTTTGCTCCTGTTAACAGACGTTGCAGTTTTCGCAAGATTGTATATTCTCACTGGAGCTTACGCTACATCTACATTTAGCAGAAGCTAGAGATTATGGTTTATAAAGTTTTAAATATGGATATTTTTCTTACAAAAACACATTGCTTCGCTACAGGAGGCTTTTATTCACCTCTGGAGCCGTGTGAGGCACTTTTAATGATGGATGGATGCGCTTTATTGCACTTCTTTTAGACTATTGAAAAATAACACCCTTTCACTGCCATTATAAAGCTTGGAAGAGCCAGGACATTTTTAATATAACTCCGATTGGATTCGTCTGAAAGAAGAAAGTCATACACACCTAGGATGCCTTGAGGCTGAGTAAATCATGGAGTAATTTTCATCTCTTTAAAAGGTTGATTTCGTTTATAACCCTGGAATGATTTTTGTTTCTGAAATGTTTAGTTGGATGTTCATGTAACTTTTTTAAATGTTACTATTTGTTTCAGAGCATTCAAAAGTAACGTTCTCATAATGTTTGCAAAATACATTTTTTTAACTTCATAAGAATGTTCTTGGAGCATATTTTTGTCTTCTGGGTTTGTATCTGCACTGAAATGTTTTTGGTTGTGTGTGAATGATCCTTGTGTCGTTTAATGACAACTGAGTGTTTGCACATGCGATATTTTACTCATTTCTGAAAGAACATGAACTGGAGGTGATTTAACAGCCAAATTCTGGATCAACCAGGTGCTTTTATACATTTTATTTATTTAGAAGGCGGTTTTATGTACAGTTTGAATTGTGTTTTTTGTTTTTCTCGTATTACAGAAGCTTCTGTTTGTTGTTTGAGCTCATCGGTTCTTCTTGTTGGCGTTCAAGCGTCCATATGTGAGAGGTGTGGCTTTAAGAAACTCTCTGTCATGTGGTCAGCCGGTGCTGCTGTCAATCATCTTCTGACCCCACCCACATCCCCTTCTACTATGAGCAGTATCTCACTGGCCAATGAGAGCCAGAGTTTTGAGGAAGGGGTCGGGGCTATCGTTTCTTGTCCATCATTACCTGACCACGCCCCCGATGGCACCCCGCCTCTGGCTCCTCCCCTCCCTCCGCCCCTGCCTGAGGGAAACCTTGTGGAGAAGAAGAGGAGGGTGAAGAGTTTCTACTGGAAACCGATTCCTGAGGATCGTGTGAAGCAGCAGGACGGGCCGAACCTGTGGAGCCTCGGCCAGAGCAGCAGGGATCCACTCCACATCGACATCAGGGCCATCGAGGAGCTGTTCGGACACGAGGACACACCGTCAGCCACCACGACCAGCGCCACGATCGGACGAAGACGCGCTTCAGTGAAAGATCTCAGACCGCAGGTGAGACACACGTGAGATCTACTGAACTGCTATTTATTTACTTTTTTAAATTCCACCTAGTTGTTTTTATTATTAGAAACTTATTTTTATTTTAATTTAGCCAAGGCAAAATTTCTAATTTTTGTTTAAGTTGAAGTATTAGAATAACTAAACCTAAAACTATATAGACGTATTTAAAAATAAAAATATAACAACAATAAATTATAAAAAGAACTAAAAAATAAAAAAATAAAAATAACAAAATGTATAATACTTTAACATAAATTAAAATGAAAATGGAACATAAATATAAATTCAGTATATTATTACAAACTATAAATAGACATTAAAAAATATACTTAATATATAACTAACTAAAATTAAAATTGAAAATATAAAAATAAAAACAAATTCAAAATATTAATAAAACTATATAGACATAAAAAAACTAAAAACAAAAAATGACTAAAACATGAAATAGAATGAAAATTAGAAATATTATATTAAGATATAAATATTCTAAATATTAATAAAAACTATATAGACATGAAAATCAAAAGCTAATAAAATGACAAAAACAACAAAACTATATCTTTAAAATTAAATGGAAAATATAAAAATAAATATAAAAAATATTACTAACTGTATAGACATAAAAAATGACAAAAGCACAACAAATTATAAAATTGAAATAGAAAAATATGAAAATAAAATTTAATTCAAAACTTTAGCAAAAATTATGATAGTATATTAATGATAGTAAAATAACACCAGTTTGATGATGTTAGTGATTTGATTTATATTACGAAAAATAGCATTTATGTATGTGTGTGTGTGTGTGTGTGTGTGTGTGTGTGTGTGTGTGTGTGTGTGTGTGTGTGTGTGTGTGTGTGTGTGTGTGTTTCTCCGTAGATCACCATCCTGGGCTCCAGGAGAAGCTTGAATATCTCCATTTTTCTGAAACACTTCAAAAAGTAAGATGTGTGTGTGCGCGCATGTGTGTCTGTGTGTTTGTGTGTGTGTGTGTGTGTGTGTGTGTGTGTGTGTGTGTGTGTGTGTGTGTGTGTGTGTGTGTGTGTGTGTGTCTGTGTGTGTCTGTGTGTGTCTGTGTGCGTGTGTGTGTGTGTGTGTGTGTGTGTGTGTGTGTGTGTGTGTGTGTGTGTTTCGTTCATCTGCTCTCATTGATTCTCTGTATGTCCAGGTCCAGTGAGAGTCTTCTGGATGATATTCTTCTTGGAAACACGGGTGTCTTCAGTGTGGAGTCTCTCAGAGAGCTGCTGAAGCTCCTGCCGGAGGAGGACGAGGTAAAGCCTCCACTGACTCCACATTGAGCAGAACATTGATTTATTGATTGATTTATTGATTGATGATTGACAGGTGAAGAATCTTCAGATGTTCAGTGGGAACCCTAAAGACCTGGCGCCGCCTGATGCCTTCATACACCAGCTCGTCCGTTTACCCAGGTACACTCAGATAGAACCGGGCTGTCAGTGATTCAGTCAGTAATCCGGTCTGGTCCAGATCTAATTTGAGCTGGTTCTTCTGCGTTTCTTTAGGTATGAAGTCCGTCTCGAGGCTCTGCTGTTAAAGGAAGAGTTTTTCCCTTCATACACCGTCATGAAACAGGACATGACCGTCATCCTGAGCGCCATTAAAGGTGATCTGCTGATGTTCTCAGTTTGTGTAGTGATTCCACCAGTCCAGTGCCGCCTTCCTGTAAAATCCATCATTACGTACAGATTTCTGTGTGTAAACGCCATCACATTCATCCTCTGATGAACTTTTCTTTATAGAGCTGTTGAGCTGTGAGGAGCTTCACAATGTCCTTCATTTAGTGCTGCAGGCTGGAAACATCATGAATGCTGTGAGTCTGCTACTCTTACACATTCACAAATACATACATATACATCATGTATACATATAGCAGTGAAAGTACTTTGAATTGAAACCAGTAAACTATTAACCAAATTACAAGCTACTTATAAAACCCACATCAAAGTACACTTACAGTAATGCATTTTTCAGATGCATTTATCCTAAGTTTCCTGTATTGCATTTAAGAAATACATTAGATCAGTTCATGCATTCCCTGGGAATTGAACCCATGACCTTGGTCTAAAAATACTGGGTACAGTTGTGTTTCGTTCAGAGTCAAGAATAAAAAAATATATAAAAAATCACATTAACCCTTGTGCTGCCTTAGGGACATTTTTGGTCATTTGCAGTTTAATTTCTTTGACCATTTTGGCTGTTTTAATGCAATTGGTATGTAATTTGGCAAAATTGTGACTTTTTGGATAAATGTAAAAAATCTTATCCCATTTTGCAAAATA
The DNA here is from genome assembly GCF_018340385.1 of Cyprinus carpio. Classification (NCBI taxonomy): domain Eukaryota; kingdom Metazoa; phylum Chordata; class Actinopteri; order Cypriniformes; family Cyprinidae; genus Cyprinus; species Cyprinus carpio. The sequence continues at coordinate 21,032,543 of NC_056594.1, read as the reverse complement.
TGTATAATCAAATAGTGACACCTAGCACCATAATGACAAAAAAATGGCCCATTGAAACCCATTAAAACGTTGTTTAAAGCCAGGGGCCGTCATTAATACATGAATTATTATTTATGTTGAAACATCCTTTCATTTTGAAGCAAAAGCATTATATTTGCATTATATAGTGTATTACACCAGATGACGTCACTACATAGGTATTCCCTATGGGTGGAAATGCACGTTATTTTCCTGGTTTCCACTAGGGGCACTTTTGACTGTGTTATGAAGCATTTTATTGGCTCAATGATCTAAAATGATGTTTCTGAGTATGTGTGGATGTCTAAGAGCAATGTGTGTCTGCGTTGACAAAAGTGTGTGTGTGTGTGTGTGTGTGTGTGTAGGGCCTAAATATAATACATGCTGTTTAGGCGAGTGACAAATCACAATATCCCGAAGGTCATATTTTACCCTTTCTGTCTACTCTCTCTCTCTCTCTCTCTCTCTCTCTCTCTCCGTGTGTGTGTGTGCACATATAAAAGAAAACCAAAGTGTGTGTGTGTGTGTGTGTGTGTGTGTATGTGTCAGTGGTGTAGGCTAATCTTTGACATATTCAAGACTGTGATAATCCAAAACCAAGGTTTTCACTTTGCATTTAGTATATGGAAAATAATTTAAACTCCATACATCAACCACTTACACAAATTGATGGTACCGTGAACAAAACTGGAATTTAATGGGTTAAAATCCTGAAATTAAATAAATATTTGGTTGTTATTATGAGGACTGATGCTGGTTAAAAGATTTAACTCAGTAAAAGTGGAAAATAATAAAAATATATAGCTAATAATTTAGGCAGTGTTTAATATGTGACCATTTTTGGTCATTAATGCACTCAACGGCGTAAAATATATAATGCGGCACAAGGGTTAATACATCTGACACGTTACAAAAAAAGGAAACATGAGAAGATTTGATTTTTACAAATGTATTTCTTAAAACACTGATAATATATATATATATATATATATATATATATATATATATATATATATATATATATATATATATATATACATTTTAATTTTAATTGATTGATTAATTCATTCATTCATTCATTTTTGCATGCTTTTCTGAAGCTCAAACCGTACCGTATGACCCAAGCAACACTAAGATCATGGGTTTGAAATTCAAAATTCACATGTTTTATAAAAAAGTATGCCTTCAGTGCAGTGTACATTTCTTCAAATAAAAGCATCAGCCAACTCAAAAATGTGTTGCATGTCAAACTGACCCGGAACATTATATAATATCAAATGATAAATTTTCAGTATTTTTATAATCATAGCAGTGTTATTTAACTGGCAGAAAAAACAATGAGGATCTCACTGTTGTCACAGCATTAAACTCAAACATATGATCTATCTGTCTGTCATTTTGTCTGTCTGCATGTCTGCCTCTCTGTCTCCCTATATTTATCTATCTGTCTGTCTGTCTGTCTGTCTGTCTCTCTTTATCTGTCTGTCTGTCTGTCTGTCTCTCTTTCAGGGTGGCTCTGCTGGTAATGCTGTGGGCTTCAAACTCTCCTCTCTGCCTTTATTGGCTGATACTAAAGCCAACAAACCTGGAATCAACCTGCTGCACTTTGTCGCTCTGGTAAGTGTGTCAGTGAGCTGGTCTCTGCCAGTCTGAGCTGGTCTTTATCAGTCTCTGCTGGCCTCTTGTCTGTCTCTGAGCTGGTCTCTGTCAGTCTCTGCTGGTCTCTATCAGTCTGAGCTGGTCTCTGTCAGTCTCTGCTGGTCTCTAGTCTGATCTGGTCTCTGTCAGTCTCTGCTGGTATCTATCAGTCTAAGCTGGTCTCTGTCAGTCTCTGTTGGTCTCTATCACTCTGAGCTGTTCTCTGTCAGTCTCTACTGGTCTCTGTCAGTCTCTGCTGGTCTCTTTCAGTCTGAGCTGGTCTCTGTCAGTCTGAGTTGGTCTCTATCAGTCTCTACTGGTCTCTATCACCCTGAGCTGGTCTCTGTCAGTCTGAGCTGGTCTTTATCAGTCTCTGCTGGTCTCTATCAGGCTGAGCTGGTTTCTATTAGTCTCTGCTGGTATCTATCACTCTGAGCTGGTCTCTGTCAGTCTCTGCTGATCTCTGTCAGTCTGAGCTGGTCTCTGTCAGTCTCTACTGGTCTCTATCACTCTTAGCTGGTCTCTGTCAGTCTCTGCTGATCTCTGTCAGTCTGAACTGGTCTCTGTCAGTCTCTGCTGATCTCTGTCAGTCTGAACTGGTCTCTGTCAGTCTCTGCTGATCTCTGTCAGTCTGAGCTGGTCTCTGTCAGTCTCTGCTCGTCTCTTTCAGTCTGAACTGGTCTCTGTCAGTCTCTGCTGATCTCTGTCAGTCTGAGCTGGTCTCTTTCAGTCTGAATTGGTCTCTGTCAGTCTCTGCTGATCTCTGTCAGTCTGAACTGGTCTCTGTCAGTCTCTGCTGATCTCTGTCAGTCTGTACTGTCTCTATTACTCTGAGCTGGTCTCTGTCAGTCTGAATTGGTCTCTGTCAGTCTCTGCTGATCTCTGTCAGTCTGAGCTGGTCTCTTTCAGTCTGAACTGGTCTCTGTCAGTCCTTGCTGATCTCTGTCAGTCTGAACTGGTCGCTGTCAGTCTCTGCTGATCTCTGTCAGTCTGAGCTGGTCTCTGTCAGTCTCTGCTGGTCTCTTTCAGTCTGAACTGGTGTCTGTCAGTCTCTGCTGATCTCTGTCAGTCTGAACTGGTCTCTGTCAGTCTCTGCTGATCTCTGTCAGTCTGAGCTGGTCTCTGTCAGTCTCTGCTGGTCTCTAGTCTGATCTGGTCTCTTTCAGTCTATGCTGGTATCTATCAATCTGAGGTGTTCTCGGTCAGTCTCTAGTGGTCTCTATCACTCTGAGCTGTTCTCTGTCAGTCTCTACTGGTCTCTGACAGTCTCTGCTGGTCTCTTTCAGTCTGAGCTGGTCTCTATCACTCTGAGCTGGTCTCTGTAAGTCTCTACTGGTCTCTATCACTCTGAGCTGGTCTCTATCACTCTAAGCTGGTCTCTGTCAGTCTGAGCTGGTCTTTATCACTCTGAGCTGGTCTCTGTCAGTCTCTGCTGGTATCTATCACTCTGAGCTGGTCTCTATCAGTCTGAGCTGGTCTCTGTCAGTCTCTGCTGGTCTCTATCAGTCTGAGCTGGTCTCTGTCAGTCTCTGCTGGTCTCTATCAGTCTGAGCTGGTCTATGTCAGTCTCTGCTGGTCTCTATCAATCTCTAATGGTCTCTATCACTCTGAGCTGGACTCTATCACTCTGAGCTGCTCTCTGTCAGTCTGAGCTGGTATCTATAACTCTGAGCTGGTCTCTAGCTGTCTCTACTGGTCTCTATCACTCTGAGCTGGTCTCTGTCAGTCTCTGCTGGTCTCTATAACTCTGAGCTGGTCTCTAGCTGTCTCTGCTGGTCTCTATCCATCTGCACTGGTCTCTGTCAGTCGCTGCTGGTCTCTATCACTCTGAGCTGGTCTCTGTCAGTCTCTACTGGTCTCTATCAGTCTGAACTCTTCTTTATCACTCTGAGCTGGTCTCTGTCAGTCTCTGCTGGTATCTATCAGTCTGACCTGGTCTCTGTCAGTCTCTGCTGGTATCTATCAGTCTGAGCTGGTCTCTGTCAGTCTCTGCTGGTCTCTATCAGTCTGAGCTGGTCTCTATCAGTCTGAGCTAGTCTCTGTCAGTCGCTGCTGGTATCTATCAGTCTGAGCTGGTCTCTATTAGTCTCTTCCAGTTTCTATCACTCTGAGCTGGTCTCTGTCAGTCTCTGCTGATATCTGTCAGTCTGAGCTGGTCTCTGCCAGTCTCTGCTGGTCTCTATCAGTCTGACCTGGTCTCTGTCAGTCTCTGCTGGTATCTATCAGTCTCTGCTGGTCTCTATCACTCTGAGCTGGTCCCTATCAGTCTGAGCTGGTCTCCGTCAGTCTGAGCTGGTCTCTATCAGTCTGAGCTGGTCTCTGTCAGTCGCTGCTGGTATCTGTCAGTCTGAGCTGGTCTCTATTAGTCTCTTCCAGTTTCTATCACTCTGAGCTGGTCTCTATCAGTCTGAACTGGTCTCTGTCAGTCTCTGCTGATATCTGTCAGTCTGAGCTGGTCTCTGCCAGTCTCTGCTGGTCTCTATCAGTCTGAGCTAGTTTATGTCAGTTGCTGCTGGTATCTATCACTCTGAACTGGTCTCTATCACTCTGAGCTGGTCTCTGTAAGTCTCTACTGGTCTCTATCACTCTGAGCTGGTCTCTATCACTCTAAGCTGGTCTCTGTCAGTCTGAGCTGGTCTTTATCAATCTGAGCTGGTCTCTGTCAGTCTCTGCTGGTATCTGTCATTCTGAGCTGGTCTCTATCAGTCTGAGCTGGTCTCTGTCAGTCTCTGCTGGTCTCTATCAGTCTGAGCTGGTCTCTGTCAGTCTCTGCTGGTATCTATCAGTCTCTGTTGGTCTCTGTCAGTCTCTGCTGGTCTCTATCAATCTCTAATGGTCTCTATCACTCTGAGCTGGACTCTATCACTCTGAGCTGGTCTCTGTCAGTCTGAGCTGGTATCTATAACTCTGAGCTGGTCTCTAGCTGTCTCTACTGGTCTCTATCACTCTGAGCTGGTCTCTGTCAGTCTCTGCTGGTCTCTATAACTCTGAGCTGGTCTCTAGCTGTCTCTACTGGTCTCTATCACTCTGAGCTGGTCTCTGTCAGTCTCTGCTGGTCTCTATCACTCTGAGCGGGTCTCTATCACTCTGAGCTGGTCTCTGTCAGTCTGAGCTGGTATCTATAACTCTGAGCTGGTATCTAGCTGTCTCTACTGGTCTCTATCACTCTGAGCTGGTCTCTGTCAGTCTCTGCTGGTCTCTATCGGTCTGAGCTGGTCTATAATATATAACACAACACAGTCAAGTCACCTTTATTTATGTAGTGCTTTTAACAATACAGATTGTGTCAAAGCAACTGTACAGCATTAAATAGGAAAATTGTGTGTCAATAATGCAAAAAGGCAGTTAGTCATTTAATTCAGTGATGTCATCATCCAGTTCAGTTCAGTTTAAATAGTATCTGTGCAATCAAGTTGACGATATCACTGGATATTACCAGAATGGAGAAAAAACCTTGGGAGAAACCAGGCTCAGTCGGGGGCCATTTCTCCTCTGACCAGACCAAAACAGCAATTTAATTCCAGGCTGCAGCAAAGTCAGATTGTGCAGAAGAATCATCTGGTTCCTGTGGTCTTGTCCCGGTGGTTGTCTGAGACAAGGTCTTTACAGTGGATCTGTCTCTGGGGCTCATCCAGTCGTCCTGGTCTCTGCTGACATTCAGGGCTGTAGAGGTCCTTTCTAGGTACTGATCCACCATCTGAGCTGGATACGTACTGGATCTGGGTAACTGCATTGACCATCTGATCTGAGTACAGACTGGATCTGGTGGCTACAGTGACCTCAGAAGAAGAGAGAAACAGACTAATATTAGCATAGCTTAGGTGCTAGATAAGAAAAGGATCTTCCGCCCGCAGCTGATTTTGATATTCTAGGTATTATCAAATTGCCAGAGTTTTGAGAATACATACTTGTTCAGAATACACACTTGTCAGAAAGCATCTGAATGCACTAAACGTCATAAATTTATGTGTCTGTCTGATTTCAGGAAGCTCAGAAGAAAGATCTGCTCATGTTTCCTGAGAAACTTCAGCATGTTCAGCAGGCAGCGCGGTAAGGAAACTATCATTTCACTGATGAAACACTGATGGAGCAGTCATACTAAAACACAGCTGTGTCCCAATCATGTTTCAGTTTAAATCTACTGTTTTTTCAAAGGTTTCTGTGAAGGTTCTGTTTAGGGAGTCGGGTTAGGAGAAAATATCATTACTTGATATTAAAATAATGGGTGCCTCCTGTGTGTGTGTGTGTGTGTGTGTGTGTGTGTGTGTGTGTGTGTGTGTGTGTGTGTGTTTGTGTGTGTGTGTGTGTAGAGTGTGTGTTGACAGCATTCATGATGAGTTTGAGGCTATGACGAGAAGAGTTCATCAGTTACAGCAGAACATCCACACAGATGATGAGCTCCTGCTGCAGCTGCAGTCCTTCCTACAGGTGACCTCTGGCCTTTGACCTGGGGCCTGTCTGATTTAAATGCAATGTTTCATGTACGTTCTCAAGTCTCAGTCATGTTGTTGATGTGTTTCAGAGCGCCGCTGGAGCTCTGGAGGATTTGAGGATCAGTATTGATGAGGTTCAGAGGGAAGGAGACGCTCTGATCGATTACTTCTGTGAGGACAGAGACGTGTTTAAACTGGACGAGTGCTTCAAAATTTTCCAGAATTTCTGCTCCAAATTCAAGAAAGCAGTTCAGGTAAATCAAATAAATAAAAAAAACCTGCAATTTCTTTTTTCCTTGCCATGCATGCCAGCTATATATTTTTATGTTTAAACACTCAGTTTAGACTAATTAATTAATCTATACTGTACTACTATACAGATTTTAAATATTAAAATATTGGGTAAATAAGCATAATTATCTTTTTTCCTGCGCATATATATTATAAGTTTCTATTTATAAATATTATTTTATTTTTAATTTAATCTTTATTATTATGTGTTTATTTTTACATTTTCTCCAAACTTTTCCAGCACTCCCTTGTGGCCCCCTGGTCTCTCATAGGCTTCTTTAATTCAGATATTGAACAGAAACTCGTTTGGTTAATCACCTGGACTCTTTTCTCTCCTCAGGAGAACAAGGAGCGAGGAATGTGGGAGGAGTCTCGGCGCAAGGGTCTGAAGGAGTCAGAAGACAAGCAGTACTCATGGGCGGGGCATGAGGGTGTGGGCGGAGTCTCCGATTTGCGATCCAATAGTGAAGTAGATGTGTTAAAGAGGGAGGGGCATATGAAGCTGCTTGAGACAAGCCCTCAAAGTCTGCATTGCTCACCACAACTGAAGAGCGTGACCCTTGACCCCTGTGAGTCAGATACACTCATACTTCCTCCAATACACTCGCTGTCCATCACAAATGCGACAGAGGAGCCAGAGATCCAAAATAAGACTCTTTCCATACAGGAATCGCAGAACAACGACCTTCAAACACAAAGTCAGGAAACTTTGGGAAATAAAGAAGTGACTCCAAACACGACCTTTGACCCTTCACAAATAAGTTTTGTGGTAGAACCAGAGGTTATTAATGACAAATCAGAGGGAAAAACTAAAGATAATGTCCAGCCTACGAAAGAGCTGCTCAAAACCACCGCTGGAGTGAAACAAACAATCAGCAAACGAACCTTAAGCTCTAAAAACAGAGCACCTCTTTCTGCGAAATCGCCTTCATCTTCCACCAAAGCACCCTCATCATCATCATCATCTCTTAAATGTGTGAGCTCCTCTGAAACTGCGAGTTTGAGGAAGCTTGTTCCTCTCCGGCAGCCCAGTAGTTCTGTAAGGATTCAGGTGCGACCCGGTGGAAGCATCCCCAATGTCGCAAAGAAGACGCCAGCGGTTCGACCAGAAGAGAAGATGTGTCGCGCTACACTCCGCGCCCTCGACCCTCCCAGTCCTCAAAGCTCTGCGCGCAATTCCACGATCAAACCACCCAGCTTCACTCGCAACACTGTGGCGTCAACGACACGACACACCACCGCTCCTGGAAACCAGTCTAAAGCGCCTCCGCTGACCCGCGCTGCGTCGCTCAGGCTCTCTCAGGTCCTCAAGCCGGAGCAGACGCCTGCAGAAAGTGTTCGCCCGTTGCCCCCTGCTGGACATCTGAGGAAGAGCAGCAGCACTGCCTCTCAAAGCTCAGTGTTTACTCGTGGGTCACGTGATAAAAATGTCAAACCCACGTGGAGGTAGAGAGAAAGTTATGCTAGTACTGTTCAAAAGTTTGGGGTTTCTAAATGTTTTTGAAAGAATTCTCTTCTGCTCAACAAGGCTGAATTTATATGATCAGTAAAATCAGTGAAATATTTTTAGAATGTAAAACAGCTGTTTTCTATGTGAATATCTGTTAAAGTGTAATTTATTTCTGTGATGCACAGCTGTATTTCAGCATCATTACTCCAGTCTTCAGTGTCACATGATCTTCAGAAATCATTCTAATATGCTGATTTGCTGCTCAAGAAACAATTCTGATTATTATCAATGTTGAAAACACTTGTGCTGCACAATATTTTTGTGGAAACTGTGATACATTTTATTTTTCAGGATTCACAGATTAAATCGGAAGTTCAAAAGAACAGCATTTATTTGAAACAGAAATCTTTTGTTACATTATAAATGTCTTTACTGGCACTTTTGATTAATTTAATACATCCTTGATATATAAAAGTATTAATTCATTTAAAAATATATAAATAGAATCTTACTGACCCCAAACTTCTGAACAGTAGCATAATTAGGAATCATATTTTATTCATTTTTTTTAAAAAAAGCTTATATATTTATGTATAACTTTAAAATTTGTGTTGTTTTTCTTTATAATTGTGCTATTAATTAATTACTGATTGAGATATTGCATTAAAAAAATGTACAATGGAAGTTTTTAAAACTTGAACAACCTTGTGAACAAAATAGGACAAAATTTATGATTTATTTACATTACTTCATACTTGTTTTATCTGGAGCAAATATACATTTAATAATAAACTGGCTAAAATAAAAACTATTAGCCATTTTTTAAATTCTGTGAAATATTTTGCTGCATCATGTTCACATTCACTTTACGGTCACATCATAATAGCATGAGATTATCACAGCATTCTTAGAAATTATCTAAACATAAAAAATGACTAGTACATTGGTATACAGTAACATTATCACAACATTATTGAACATTAACTGAAAATTTACTAACTCTCAGGCCTTCCAAGATCAGGATGAGTTTGTTTCTTCATCAGATTTGTAGAAATGTGTCACTGCATCAGTGTCTCATCAATGGATGCTTTGCAGTGAATGGGTGCCGTCAGAATGAGAGTCCAAACAGCTGATAAAAGCATCACAATAATCCACAAGTAATCCACAGCACTCCAGTCCATCAGTGAACATCTGGAGAAGACAAAAGCTGAAACAAATCCAGCATTAAGACCTTTTTAACTTTATCAGCTGTTTGGACTCTCATTCTGACGGCACCCATTCACTGCAGAGCATCCATTGCTGAGACACTGATGGAATGCTATATATCTCCAAATCTGATAAAGAAACAAACTCATCTTCATCTTGGAAGACCTGTGAGTGAGCACATTTTCAGCTAATGTTCATTTTTAGGCAAACTATGCCTTTAAGGGTGGCGGTATCATCAAAAGTACTTTAGCAGGTGCTTTTATCCATTTTTTTGTTGCACAGTAACGTAAGAAACTAAAGTAAAACATAAACTAAAATACATAGTCATGCCTCCAAAATCAATATAAAATAAAAATTAAACAAATTAATCGTTTATAAAAGTTAAGACTTTAAAGACCGCGGTGTGTGACGCTGTTTCGTTGAGAAAGCGAAACTACTTTGTTTGGCTTTCCAAAAGAGGGCGCGACTAGAAACCATGTTTATATAATGGGTTTTATGTTTTTGTCTCGTTGCTCTGGCCGGAGAATATGTTAAGAGGCTTAACATTTCTGTCACTCGCTATTTGGCCAATCAACGTGCTGGATAGCTGGCCAATCAGAGCACACCTCGCTTTTCAGAACGATGAGCTTTGTAAAAATCGACGTGTTTCAGAAGGCAGGGTATAGAGGAGAAACAATAATGTACATTATGTGGAAAATAATGTGTTTTTGAACCTTAAACCAAATAAACACATTGCATTACACCAAATACACAAAATAATGTTCTTGTTATCAGCATCATATGACCCATTTAAGTAAGGTCTTGATTAGTTACAGGTGGCCCAATGGAAGGTCAAACATACTTTTTGACATTGTCGAGGGTACCGCATAGGACTGGGCTCTTAACAGTTTGATTTGAATTTAAATATTTTGTTAGTAAAAAGAAAGGTGATTTTAAGTTTGTTCAATTTTTGTTTACAATGCAAAATGGACAATAAATGGATTGGCATATCCGAATAGACAATGCATTTATTTTATGCAAGGCAGAAGCACGCCGGACTGAAACCATCTGGGTCCCTACAAGTTTAAGTCAAAAAGTTTGACAAAAGGAGCCGGTGGTGAGTTTATGCGTCGACCTCTGAAGGAGATCAAATTGGACGACTACAGGAAAAGTCAGTTGATCTGAGGTCGGATATCATTCATGACCATCGATTTACTTTGGATTATTGCTTTGATTGATCGCGGATGTCAAAGGACTACAAACCCGTACATGTGTAAACAAAGATTAAACAGCGTGCGTGAACGCAAGGTCTCGAGCCCGCAGCGCATCTGAGGTATGAAAGCGCTTTCACTTGAACTGGAGTCAAACGGCCATAGTGTGCACACAAAACCAGCAAAACACAAATCCAGAGCGCATTGAAAAAAAGGGTATTTGAGTTGAGAATTGTTTTATATTTTGAAATGCTTGTGTTGTCTATGTTTACAATGTTTCAGGTGATGTTTTAATATTCAGTTAGAGTAGATTGCAGGAGCATTCCGAAGCGAAGCGATTCGCGAGACCACGTGATTTGCTGCCCGACGTCTTGATTATTTGTGTTCTTACATGGCTAAGTTAGCTAAATGTTTATGTAGTCCTGTAGTCCGGTTTAATTATGTTTACAGTTGTATTTATTGTAACTTATTTATTTATGTTCAATACTTTGTTGTGCGGTAGATGTTAATACACTTAAAATTCCAGTTATGAACGACAAGCATCTAAGATTTGTAGTCGTCTAAAATACATCCTCAATTATCTTGTATCTATATTTCACATACCATTCCTGACGATCTGACAGGATTTTTAGACTTATTTTGTATCTACTGTGCAGCGTCCTTAAAAAAAAAAAAAAAAAATAGGTGAACGATTAAGCCTCCCCAAGACGCACCTTCACAAGAAGAATACACCAGCTGTATGAAAATTAGATTTTAATTTGATTACATTAATGTTTAAATTGAGATTAACAAGAATTTATTTTATTTTTTTAACTGCTATTATGTAAAGGGAATCCTGCTGTAAAAAAAAAAAAAATCACCTTATTTGTTTAAAGTGTTTGCAAAACAAATGTTATTGCACTTTTGTTCATACAGCAGTACTTTTAAAATAAAAGTGAGCAATCCACACTACATTTGAATTCATTATTGAAATCTGCGCATAATGCGATTAATCGCGATTAAAAAGCTTTAATGTTGCCCAGCACTAAATAAATATACACACATTATTTATAACTCTTTTAACTCTAAATACAAAACCAATCATTGAATGTTAATCTCATGTTTATGTCTGTTAAGCATTTTTACAGACTAGATACTTTATTAAATAGAAAAAAAAACAATACATTTCAACGAGGATAATGATACAGTTGACTGAACCTTTCTAACAAAAGCTGTATGTTTGCTTTCAATGTATAATGATAAATAATATTGTCAAGATGCATTAGTTTTTGACTAATAATCCAAAAACCTCATATTAGTGGGTTAAACATGCTAAAGTTAGCCTGTTATTAGTTCATATTTTTGATGGAATAATTATGGAATGAAACATGTATTAATCATTTTTATTCTTAATATTAATAGTAATCTTTTAAATTTATCTGATAAACCTGTTAATACAGAATTTTACCTGCAGAAACACGAGTGTTTGATTTAATCTTTCAACAGTGAAAACAATTATGTTAATATATCAGAATTATTGCAGTGATATAGTGTATATTAAGTATTATTAAGACCTGTGTGCCACCTCCACCAAAAACAGAATGTTTATATAATGTTTATATAATGTTTTAAGCTTATTTAATATGCAGCAATAATAATAATAATAATTATTATTATTATTATTATTATTATTATTATTATTATTATGATTATTATGATTATTATTATTATTTACAATTTATTTTTATATATAATTATTATATAAAATAATTCTTCATCAGCAAAAATGACACTGAGGATATAAAGTGAAGACTTGGTGTGATGACTGGAGAGTAACATGACTGAATAATAATAATAATAATAATAATAATAATAATAAACTGCTCTTGTTTTTGCTCCAAATGTAAAATTGATGGGATGTCCTGACATTTTCAACTATATTTGAAACTTGGTGCAAATTTTGTGATCTTTTTTCTTTAAGTAATTTATTCTACACATTATATGTATTCTGTGATCAGTTTGAATGAAGAACATAAAGACCAATATTAAGGCTCTGAAAAAAAAGGGGAATTTTTGCACCAGGAATATATGTGTTTGTAAAGTGGAATATAAGCATATTACAATTAAAAAAAAAAAAAGAATAAATCAAGCAATTGTACACTCCACACTTTTCATTTTATTTGTACAACTTGGTAAGAGTGTGAACTCTAGTGGTTCAAACAGAAAACAGCACTGACCTCTGAATACATGGAGAGACAGTTCAGACTTTTTTTTTTTTTTTCTTTTCATTTTGCAGTTTCCATTTGAAATGTGCTTGATTTGTCTTATTTCCACATTCAAAAAATGATTGAGTAGCCTATTTATTTTGATATAATGGACAATCATTTAAGACATAAATTCTGTGGGAACAAGGGCAAAAAAAACAAGTGATGAGTTGAACCTTGTTCTTGTACAAAAATATGATTTCACAAAAACAATAAATCATCTGAATAAATTAAATAAATAAAAAAAGCAAAATAGGTGGGTCATCATGAGAAGCAACATTCGTAATGAAGTGTAGTGAGGGCTTTATGTAGCTGGTGACTGAACTGAGATGTTTTACTGAAGAATAAGAAGAGAATACCACTTTTGATTTGTCAAAGGATGCATGATTTCCTTAGAAATTGGGAGCAAACTGAAATTTAATGACAGATCATTTATGTGACTTTTAATTGGGACAAAAAAAAAAAAAAAATTGTGGATATAGGATGCATACAGTTAAGACACCCAGTGAGCCCAGCTTCATATATCATCTCCAGGCAATTGTTTTACTTAATAGGCTCTATTTCTTATTTAATAAGATCTAACCAGAAAAAGTTATATATTTAATCTATTGATTTAAACAATGTTGTTGTTTAAAATGAACTTCTGTATGACCCAGCTCTTACCGTGGGAATAATAGCCTATAGGCTGCTGACACAGCATTAAATCTAAAATCTAAAATCATTAAACTAACCCATTTTGAAGAAGTTCATAATACATCATGGGTTGTCTTTTCCATTACTAAAACCATACTTCACAGATTTTCATGCTTAGCCAGATTTTCTTTGTGCCCTATATTGCGAGCTTTAATTTAATCACTAAAATCCGTTAGACATCTTAAAAGCAGCAACAAAACAGTGCTTAGATTATACTCAGTGTTTATTTATCACAACCGTCCATTGACTAAAGCCACTGGCCCTGTATCATGGTGGAGACTAATGATTAGAGTAAAAAGTTACTGGACACAGAATATATTTAGTCTAATATCTAACCATCTATCATTCAAGGTCTGTATTTAAAGACCTCTTTAGAGTCATTGAGTTTTACTCTGACACAGTTAACAACAAACTGTCCTCTTCATGGAAGTAACACTGATCTCATCTGTAACTTTACTTAAATCAGGCTGAATCCTTTGTTTGTTTGTTTGTTTTATGTATTTTCCATGCAAAGCTCATTACAAAGTCAAGCAGGATATTCATTAAGTCCTCATGCAGGCCTGCAGATCACTCACCTGATGTCCATGCCTTAGTTTTATCAAACCCGGATTGAGAAATCAAAAAGCATAAATAGTGAAAGCTAGAAGATCTAAAAGGTTGTTGTATATGTAGGCTATGATCTGGTATTTATGCGGGTTAATGTCCCTCCCTCTTTACTGGACGTCTTAGAAATCAGTAAGAGATGCACGTGAACAGCGCTACTGCAGACAGTAAAATGTTAAAGAAGTGAAAAAGGTAAACCCCTAATAGAGCTGGCTTAAAGTTTGATATTTGACAGTCATCCAGCCTCGACACAGACACAAAACCACGAAGATAGGGACCGTCTACCAATTACAACATGAGTTCAATAGCTCTATTAACCTCATTTATACTATTTTGGTTTTGGTTTTGCTCCCGGGACGTTGTTTGAACACACGGGCCGAATTTGTTTTGTTTCAAAGACTGCCAAGACATCGACTTTAACTCAATCTTCATGGTCTCAGTGTAATTGATTGTGTCCTCAACAATGCACATAGTGACCCATTAAATATAGGCTAACTATATATTAAAATAATAATAAAAGTAATAACAGTATTATTGCTCTTGCACTTCTTTTTAGCAAAATAATAAATTGCCTAGATTTATGCTTTCAGTTCAAATGGAAATCTTAGACAGTAAAACGTTGATTGTGCATTAAGTGCATGCGCACCACTTATTTTGTGTTGTATTCATTACCTTGGCGTCAGAAAACTAGTTAACGCTGCTGTGTGAAAGTCTTTTGGAAAGTTATTGAAATGCAGTGGAGTTTTATCTTTTGCTACTGAACCAAATGTGAACGCAAAAATTATATTTGATGTCGTTTCCGTTCACCACACGTTTATATCTTGCTTTGTCTCATTTGTTGTACACTGTAAAAAAAAAAAAAAAGTTGCAAATAAAGAATATTGAAGGATATTTTACAAGAAAACACCTCTATATTGATAACCTAAATTTCATTATATAATTTTACATTTTTATATTTAGTATTTAATAACATTCTAAAACAGCAGTATAATTTTTTTTTTAATGAAGGAAATTTGAGTGATTCTTGTGTGCGCAAAACTGAAATGTTCTTGTTGCTATGTTGCGAGTGGATTTTTTTACTTGTTGCTAGGTGGATCTGAGTGGTTGCTAGGGTGTTGCTAGGGGGGTAATTGAGGGAGGGAAGAACTGTGTCAAACGCTGAGGTTAAAGGTCAGAGGAGGAAGAGCAGCTGAATAAACTACAGTCAGTCACTAAACAGAGGAATGCTGGAGAAAGAACTCACACACACACGTTTGTTTTTGTCTCTCTGTTTTTCTACTGAGCTAATGATGTCTTCAATCTCCTAACCCTCACCCATCTCCGTTTTGCACTTTTCCATATGACCAAAACATTGATCTGATCTGAAACTTTATTAACATCGAAAGTACACTGTTAAAAACTTTCACTTCACAGTGATGACATAGAAGAACCTTTTGGGTCTCATAGTGGGGGTCGCGACCCCCGGGGGGTCGTGGGACCCGGGCGCAGGGGTCGCGAGAATGATTTCTATAAAAAAAGTGGAAGATACCTTTTGTTGCCACTCTTTAAGCCTTTCGCACGTGTGTGATCAGTCTATGCTGGTCCCCCCCTGGAGTGGTACGATCACACCGAGCCTTTGAACAAGGTGCTGAAGAACTCAGAGCTGTCATTCTGTTTCACACAAAGGTTTCAGACATTTTTTGTGGCGATGTCCAAAGAAGGTTCTTCATTATAATATAAAAAGGTAAGAAAGAGATCCACTCTTCACGTGACTGAATGATGCTTGCTTTGTGGAAATATCAAAAATGTTTGTGAATATTTTTTGATAAAAAAAGGAAAAATGACCAATGAAAAGCAGATCATCATTCATTCATGGCATCGCGTCACCATGTGAAGAACCGATCGCCTTGAAGCACCTGGGGGGCAGCCAGAATATTTTAAGAGTGTAACTCTAAAAAATAGGCCTATAACCCAACAATTCAGATTATTACTATTAATACTCAAGAATCATTAACCATAACCAAATCTTATATAAAAATAACCAAACATTATAACTCAATCCAACAAAACAAAATACAACTATTAAAAGCACAACAAGGTTCCGGCTGTTAATCAGGGGTTGCATCGCGGGTCTGATATAAAAACCTTAAATTGGTAACAGTTTAACTCTGAAGAACCTCTGTCACAACAATTCAGATTATAAAAGGTAGAAAGAGATATTAATAATTCATGTGGAGAAAAAATGTCTCTTTCTCTGGGCACATGTGGAACCTGTGATTTCACTTAACTAAAAATACATGTTTCTGAAATGCCAGTGAGGTTGTTAAATGCATCTCTGGTGTGTTACTGTGTGTGTGTGTGTGGATGTGCCTGTGTGTTTGTGTGGGGTGGTGTGTGTGTGTGTGTGTGTGTGTGTGTGAATTGAAGAATATTTAGTTTGTGTGCGGTAAACATGAGCTGCGGACACAGAGCAGATGTGTGATGTTTTTATCAGCTGTTTGGACTCTCATTCTGACGGCACCCATTCACTGCAGAGCATCCATTGGTGAGACGGCAAAATTTCTGTTCCGATGAACAAACAAACATCACTGCTGTTCAAAGTTTGGAAAAGAACAGCATTTATTTAAAATATAACTCTTTTCTAACAATATAAGTCTTTATTACTTTTTTAACACACCCTTGCTGAATTAAAAGCATTCATTTCTTTCAAAAGAATTACTGACCCCAAACTTTTGAACGATAGTTTATATTGTTACAAAAGATTTCTATTTTACATAAACATTGTTCATTTTAACTTTATTCATCAAAGAATCACGAAAAAGTATCCAAAAAAAATAATAATTAAGCAGTTTTCTCTTTACTGTTCCAAATCAAATGCATGTTTATATTTTTATTTGTAAAATGTATAAATAATTTATAAAATATAGGAACAAATCATATAGAGACTTCATATTTATTAATGTTTATAACCGGTATATAGCACTTACATAATATAAATATTTTTAGAAACCTTATATACATATTTAAGGTTTCTAAAAAATATATAGTATGTAAATGAATCAGAACACACCCGTAAAATTATTCGTAAAACGTGGCACTCCTCCCTCAATCACTCTTTCTGTAGCCCAAGGGCTGATTTTTAGAGGAATCGCGTTCCATTTCTCTAACTCTGATTGGCTGCCTCCCTGTCCGTCACCCTCTGGCACGCGGTCATTGGCTGTCCGAACGGAAACGAAGCGGTTTCTTCAAGAAGACGGTAGAATTCCTTCCCTGCGTCCGCGAGCTTCAGCAGAGTTCTGCGCTGGAGCGACAGCGAACCCGAACCCGAACCCGAGCGAGATGACCGCGGTGCGTCTGATCCTGACCCTGATTCTGGGCTCCGTTCAGCTCTGCCGAACCGACCCGCGGCCCGGGAAACCCAGTAAGAACCGTTAAATCATTTCCATCACGTATTGCGTTTAAATGTCCAGTCGGATCCGAATCTGAGTGTGACCGCGCGCGAGCGGATCTGAATCACAATCTCTGCGTTAACAAAACAAAACCAGATCGGAACAAGTCCGAAAGGTCGTTATGGACTCCATTGTTTTGGTCTAATACCACACTTCTATAGTAAAATTGTGGTAAATCAATATTAGCCCCTGTGTCATTAAATAAATTAATCAAAAATGACAGGAAGGTTCTGACACTGTAAATAAGCTCCCATATTCATATTTACTATGATTCATTATTAGTATGTGTGGTGTTCTGACCCAGAAACTGTTTATGGTGGTAAATTTGTAAAGAGGAACTCAAAATGTTACAGAAAACCAAAGTAAATCTGTATGAATCTGTATTGTTGTGTCAACAATCATCTCAATATAATAAATACATTTAT
Source organism: Cyprinus carpio (assembly GCF_018340385.1). Lineage (NCBI taxonomy): Eukaryota > Metazoa > Chordata > Actinopteri > Cypriniformes > Cyprinidae > Cyprinus > Cyprinus carpio. The sequence continues at coordinate 21,014,925 of NC_056594.1, read as the reverse complement.
TTTCAGGCCTTCTCTGCAGATTTGTGGGTACATAAATGTAAAATAAGTGTTCATTCCCTTTTCCAGTAATTACTGGATTAAACCCTCCTGTTGTGTTGAAAAACTGGGTTCAGATTGACCCACATTGGTTTTGATGTAATTTGCCAAAAATATAGGCTTTGAAAAACACTAAAGATTTGTGTAAAAACAAAAAACCTTTACAAAGAAATGTAATGATTTCCATCTATTTTATTGTGTTAGAGGTCAGTTTCAAAATAGACACATACACAAAATTATAAAAAAAAATGACTATTTGTAGGCACAATTTTCACACTTAGGAGCAAATAACTTTTTAGTTCGTGTAAGTTGAATTCATTGCTATTTGTGCCCTTGTTCTCTTTTTCTCAAACTCTTGTGAGGGTAATAAGGGTTTCTCACACTTCCTTTCAGTGCTGCAACAGACTAACTGAGATCAAAAACACTAATAACCAGAAATAACCTTTGACGCATCTTTTGAGTGTGAAGCTCAAATAGAGGAAGAAACAGTGAATAGTTCTTGGAAGATTCAGAAAACGAATCTCATTTTTGGAGTCATCGTTGAGTCTTGAAGTTCTCATGTAATTCATATTTTAGTCTTTGACAAGCTACAATAAAGTTTTTTTTGTTTGTTTGTTTTTTACACAACTCTTTAATGTTTTTCAAGGGTTGAGTTTTAGCAAATTGCATGGAAACTAAAAACCCTGAAGTCCTACCAATTTTTCTGTACATCCTTTTCAAAACAAGTCTATGTGTTGAAACTTTGCATGTGTATTCATAATGCTAAATGAAAAATATCCACCAAATTTCAAAAGGAAATAATCAGTTTAACTAGTATTTCAAGCAGTTTGAAAATATGTATGTGGGTCAGTTTTCCCCAACATAAGTTGTAACAATATTTGCACAGCCTTTCCAGAACACATCTATATGTTAAAACATTGCATGCACATTCATGACCCTAAATGAAAAATAACAAACCAAAATAAAAAAAAAAAAACATAACCAAACCTCTTTTTTTTTAAAGTAGTTTGAAAATTGAGTGTGGCTCAAATTGACCTAAATATAAAACAATATTTGCACAGCCTTTCCAGAACACATCTATATGTTGAAACTTTGCATGCACACTCATTACAATAAATGATAAACATTCACCAAATTTCAAAAGGAAATAATCAGCTTAACTAGTGTTTCGAGCAGTTTGAAAATATGTATGTGGGCCAATTTGCCCCAACATAAGTTATAGCAATATTTGCACAGCCTTTCTGGAACATATCTATATGCCGAAACTTTGCATGCATATTCATTACCTTAAATTTAAATACTCTACCAAATTTTAAGAAGAAATAATATTTTAACCAGTATTTCAAGCAGTTTGAAAATATGCATGTGGGCCAATTTGCCCCAGCATAAGTTATAACAATATTTGCACAGCCTTTCCAAAACATATCTATATGCCGAAAACTTGCATGCACATTCATGACCCTAAATGAAAAATATCCACCAAATTTCAAGAAGAAATACATAGTTTAACCAGTTTTTTTTTTTTAAGTGGTTTGAAAATTGAGTGTGGCTCAAATTGACCTAAATATAAAACAATATTTGAACAGCCTTTCCAGAACACATCTATATGTTGAAACTTTGCATGCACACTCATTACAATAAATGATAAACATTCACCAAATTTCAAAAGGAAATAATCAGCTTAACTAGTGTTTCGAGCAGTTTGAAAATATGTATGTGGGCCAATTTGCCCCAACATAAGTTATAGCAATATTTGCACAGCCTTTCTGGAACATATCTATATGCCGAAACTTTGCATGCACATTCATGACCTTAAATTAAAAATATCTACCAAATTTTAAGAAGAAATAAATATTTTAACCAGTATTTCAAGCAGTTTGAAAATATGTATGTGGGCCAATTTGCCCCAGCATAAGTTATAACAATATTTGCACAGCCTTTCCAGAACATATCTATATGCCGAAACTTTGCATGCATATTCATTACCATAAATGAAAAATATCTACCAAATTTCAAGAAGAAATAAATAGTCTAACCAGTTTTTTTATAATGTAGTTTGAAAATTGAGTGTGGCTCAAATTGACCTAAATATAAAAACAATATTTGCACAGCCTTTCCAGAAACACATCTATATGTTGAAACTTTGCATGCACACTCATTACAATAAATGATAAACATTCACCAAATTCTAAAAAGGAAATAATCAGCTTAACTAGAGTTTCGAGCAGTTTGAAAATATGTATGTGGGCCAATTTGCCCCAACATAAGTTATAGCAATATTTGCACAGCCTTTCCAGAACATATCTATATGCCGAAACTTTGCATGCACATTCATGACCTTAAATTAAAAATATCTACCAAATTTCAGGAAGAAATAAATAGTTTAACCGGTATTTCAAGCAGTTTAATAAATGAGTGTCGGTCACATTGAATCCCCAGCACAACAGAAGGGTTCAAATATATCATCCACCCTTTACTGTAGATATCAAACCATTATAAATATCCAACTCAGAATGAGTAGCAGGGAAGTCAGTGATGTTTTATAACACAGTCTGTCTGTCTGTGTTCAGATGAGCTGTTGGTGATCACCGCCGCCACAGAAGTGAACGATGGCTACCTGAGGTTCATGCGCACCATCCGACAGTTCAACTACACCGTTCAGGTGTCGCATCTACTCATTCCCTCCAAATCTGACATTTCTGTAGTTAATATGACATCCATTTCCAGTATCCGTGTGCAAATGTGTGTTTTATGTAGGTTCTGGGTCTGGGTGAGGAGTGGAAGGGTGGAGATGTGGCCAGGACCGTCGGCGGAGGTCAGAAGGTTCGATGGTTGAAGAAAGAAGTAGAGAAACACAAAGACAAACAAAACACAGTTATCATGTTTGTAGACAGGTGAGAACACAATGCCATGACCTGATTTCTCTATTCTCTCTTACTTTTTGCTCTGTAACAATAGATTCTTTATTTATATGTAACCCTAGTGAGTATGGGGTTTCATTTGTGCCAAAAACACTCGACTGCTTTGTGCTATATATGTCAGCAGTTATTGTGTACCTGTTAAGATAAATTAGCGTGCGTCGATGTGTGTTCTTCATTTTTGTTGTCTTGTTCTGTCATTTATGAAAGGCTGTCATTGTTTTCAAAAATGTGTTGTACAGATGATGCATCTAAGACATCTTCACACCATGTGGGTAGAATATCGTTAACTAAAACTAAAACCAAACTGAAACTAAATTAAATAAAGCCTAAAATTGAAATAGCACCAAATTACATAACATTCAACTAAATAACTTATTTTAAACTTATTTTATTTAAACTAGTTTCCAAGGCAACATTTCAGATTTTTTGATTAGTTTAAGCACTAATTAAATCTAGCATTAAATCTAAAACCCGACAAAAACAAAAAATAAAATAAAAAAAATTACCCAACCAAATTAATAAAACTTTAACTGAAATTAAAATGAAAACAGAAGATAGAAAAAATAAAATCTTATTCAAAATATTAGCAAAAAAGAATAGTATAGTAAATAATATAATAGTATAGCAATAATACTAAAATAACGCTTTATCAAACAGATAATTCTAATACCAAAATAAAAGTCTGACAAAAATCTGCCAGCAAATAAACTATAGAAAATGATGACATTCAATTAGCTTTTCTGTAATCTGTTAAATAACAAATAAACAAATGGAGCTGTTGTTTGATTTTCATTAGAAAAAAGAAATCAGTTGTAAAAGTTTGTGATCAAAAAGAAAAAAATGAATAGTTTTAGAGAATAAAGCAGCATATTTCAAAACTTTGCAATCAGGGTTTGAAATAATGACATTTTCTTCAGTGAATAAAGGTTTTTTATTTTTATTTTTATTTTTTTTTTTCTGAAGAGAAGCTTCATTATTTTGTGTTGGTTTTAAACACAGTGTTGGTAGAGAGGCTGAAGACAACATTAATACATGAATAATTTCTCTTAATAACTACACAGTAACTGTAGACATGGACTAATGTTTACAAAGCAGTCGACTGTTTTTGGCCAAAAATTAAATCTTGTAACTGAACTTTCTATTCAGTGTTTCTGTGATCTTGACGTGTGTGTGTGTGTGTAGTTATGATGTGATTTTAGCGAGCGGTCCAGAGGAGCTGCTCAAGAAGTTCTCTCGTTTCTCTCATCGTGTGGTTTTCTCCGCCGAGGGGTTCTGCTGGCCGGACCAGAGATTGTCGTCCAAATACCCAGCAGTGCATCACGGCAAACGCTACCTCAACTCTGGAGGTGTGTGTGTGTTTGTTTGTGTGTGAGTGCAGTGGAACCCACAGCCGTGAGAGCTGACGCCCATGTCATTGTTTGTGTGTGTGTGTGTGTAGGTTTCATCGGATACGCTCCTGAGATTCACGCCATAGTGAAGCAGTGGAAACACAAAGATGATGATGACGACCAGCTGTTCTACACACGCATCTACCTGGATAAAGAGCAGAGGGTGTGTGCGTTTGTACAGTTATTGACAGAGATCATCTTTACTGGGACGTTATGTAGCAACAAACAGGGAAACAAACATTTTTGTTCATTGAAATAAAGATGAAATCATCTTTAGGATTTATCTTAAGAACTTTTTTAACAATTAAGAATGCGTCTAGTAATGTGTGAATGATACGTGAAGATGTGGATGCTGAATGCAGTTTCTCTTTTCCAGAGGAAGTTCAACATCACACTGGATCACAAATCCCACATTTTTCAGAATCTGAATGGAGCTATAGGTACACACGCACGTTTCTGTGAGGTTCGCTGAAGTCCTGCTGTAATTCTGCCTGTTTAGTGTGATTCTGTCTGATGGATGTGTTTCTTCTGTGTTTTTTCAGAGGAAGTGGTCCTGAAGTTTGAGAAATCCAGAGTCAGAGTTCGGAACGTGGCCTATGACACACTTCCTGTCGTTATCCATGGCAACGGCCCAACTAAGGTAATACATTGATAATAATCAGAAATGTTTCTTGAGCAGCAAAACAACATATTGCTATGTTTAAATATTATTCATTAAAATTACACGGAGAGGAATGACAGAATCTGTGGTGTTGAATCTACATGATCTTTCATTTCTTTAGTGTATTTCATGAAAATTCTAATATTAATAATAAATTATTATAATAATTTATAAAAAAATAATAAAATACAAATGTTTATGAAAATGTTAAATATGTAATAAGTAAATATATTAAAAACTTATTGTAAATAAAAAATAATTTATCAAGATATGTGAGCTTAATTAGAAAATAAAACTGTGTAAAGAGGTTTTTTTTGTGTGTGTGTGTGTTTTATCGCATATTTCATTTGTCACATATTTAAATATTTACATTTTCCAAACAGATTTTAACACAATTATTTAAAGCTTTTAAATTTTTTAGGTGTGAAAATATCTTAGTTTGATAGGCAAAAACATCACAATATTATCAGTAAATCAACTTGAATTTGGGGCAGATCTAACTGTTTATCTGACAAGTGTTCGGGAAACCTGTTTGAAAACAGTCATTATTTGTGTGATTTGCTTTGGATCACTGGTAACATATGAACTATTTGTTGTTGTTGTTGTTGTTGTTGTGTGTGTGTGTGTGTGTGTGTGTGTGTGTGTGTGTGTGTGTGTGTGTGTGTGTGTGTGTGTGTGTGTAGCTCCAGCTGAATTATCTGGGTAACTACGTACCGACAGCGTGGACGTACGAACACGGGTGTGGAATCTGTGATGATGATTTGCTGGACCTGAGCGCTCGGTCTGTGAGTGGATGACACAAACACAATCTGACAAATCTGTGCCGTGTGCTTAAGAAGGATGAGATTGTATGTTTGTGTGTGTTTGTGCAGGACGAGGAGATGCCGCTTGTGCATGTCGCTGTGTTTATCGAGCAGCCGACGCCGTTTCTGGAAGAATTTCTGGAGAGACTCGCAACTTTGAACTACCCACATACACGCATACGACTCTTCATACACAACAACGTACGTACACAACAACAACATACATTTTAAATGATTAAATTCAATTTTTGAATTGTTAGATTTCATTTTCACACACAACTTATGTACACATCGACAACAACGCACATGTTAAATTAAATTAAATTATTAAATTGTTATATTTCATTTTCATACACAATGACAACATGTACATGTTAAATTATTAAATTCAGTTATCGAATTATTTCATTTTCATACACAACTTATGTACACAATGACAACAGCATAGATTTTAAATTATTAAATTAAATTAAATTATTACATTTTATTTTCATATAAAAAATGTAAGTTCACACTAGAGATCGACCAGTATTGATTTTTTTTAATAACCGATATCAATACAGATTATTTGCATGTTTATGTGCCGATATGTAACCGATATGCAAAACCGATATTTTTTTTATTTTAGCGTTTTACTTTTGTTTTTGACACTGATAACATCATCACTGAACGCAGCGAACTGTTTTTCAACTGAACATATTTCTAACACTTTTGTCAATCCTAACTTCTCTTTCATCTACAATTTCAGTCATCTTAAAAAAGGTTATTTTTTTAAAGTTAGAAGTTAGTATTCTTTCATGTTAAAATATTAAAACATTAAATTTCATCTTCATATTACTACAGTGAAAACATAGCGTATTTTAATATAATTTATCGGTGGATCCGATATTACTAAACCAGTATCCAATTGTTGAAAAATATCGGTAGAAATATCGGTTAAACAGATTATCGGTTTATCTCGAGCACACACACAGACGCACTCGTATGGCCCTTCATACGTGATGCGTGTAAGTTTCATGCTAACTGAGGTACATGTCCATACATGTGCTGGTGAAACACACAAGTCGCATGTCCACACACACACACACACACTAACTGTGTTTGTGTGCAGGTTGTGTATCACGAGCAGCACGTGGAGCGGTTCTGGACGCGTCATCGCTCGCTGTTCCCAGGGGTGAGAACTATCGGACCCGAGGAGAACCTCAGACAAGACCAGGCCAGAACCATGGCAGTGTAAATACACACACACACACACACACACACAGCTGATGGTTGAGTGTATTGAATGAGCTGATCTGTCCCATGATTCCATTGACTGTGTGTTTGGGTTTCAGGGAGGCGTGTAAGAAGGACGTCTCATGCGATTATTTCTTCAGCATCGACTCTGATGTTGCTCTGACCAACCCAGATGTTTTGCGGATTCTTATCGAAGAGAACAAGTGAGTGAACATGAGCAGACGTGCCACGTTATGAGTCACATGTTTCAACAGTATCATGTTTTCTATAAAATCATTTTGTAATTTTATTTGATTAAAAACCATCATCAAATAAACCTAAACTCAAAGGTCTTCACTACAAACCCCTAAAATAAAATTTGATTTAAGATGAAGAAATTATGACAAATATATTATTATTTTATAGTAAAATGTACATTGTAAATAAATGTATAAATTATTAAAACATGTTATAATGTATCAAACAAAAGTTTATATTCGTGTGATTACATTTTAAAATCGTAAAAGTTTATGAATTCATTTGATTTACCAGTTTTTTTATTATAAAATTGTAAAACACAATCCAGAAAATTTTAAACTTTATAAGGATCCTTTAAAAAAAAAAGAAAAAACATGATTCCATGAAAACTGGAAAACACAGAATTTAGGAAAAAATAATAAAATAAAATAATAAAAATGGAATTTGGGAGATAAAACAGATTTAATAGGGCTCTTTTATTGTTAAATGATAGTAATAGTAAATTATTACACAGTAAACATTTTTAAAATTTTAAAAAAATTTAAATGTAATGAACATTTAAAACAGAAAAATGTATTGAAATGTAAAACAAAATTTTGGAAAAATAAAGGTTTTTGGTGTGGGAAAAAGATTTCATAGGCCTTATTATTAAAATGTCAGTAAATTATAAAATTGTGAAAGCTTTATAAACTCAATTGATTAGATATGCTTTTTAATCGTTAATTTACCTGTTAATACAGAATGCATCAAATTTCAAACAGACAACACAGGTTTTAGGGGAAAAAACTAAAACTAAATGTAGGGAGAAATGGATTTTCAGGAGTGAAGCTGGATTGAATCAGAAGTGGCTTGTTTCCTCGCTGCTGTTGATGTTCTCTGTCTGTTGTTGGCAGGAGTGTGATCGCGCCCATGCTGTCACGACACGGGAAGCTCTGGTCAAACTTCTGGGGCGCTCTGAGTCCGGAGGGCTTTTACTCTCGCGCTGAGGACTACATCGACATCGTCCAGAGCAAGAGAGTGTGAGTATCATTCAGTGTGTGTGTGTGTGTGTGTGTGTGTGTGTGTGTGTGTGTGTGTGTGTGTGGTGCTGCGTCCTGACGTCCCCTCCTGTCCTCCAGCGGTGTGTGGAACGTTCCCTACATCACTCAGGTCTATCTGATCCGCGGAGAGACTCTGCGCTCGCGTCTGTCCGCCGTCTCTCTCTACCAGCAGGAGGGCATGGATCCAGACATGATCTTCTGCAAGAGCGTCCGCGAGCAGGTGAGCATTTAATATGTTTAATATTATAGGGCCCTATGATTTATGCAATGCGCAAAACGTGGAACGGAGTCACAGAATCCAGTCAATCTAACATGGAGTGTCATTGAATTTGGGCAAAATTTGGATAAACAAATCACAATATAGACTAGTGCCTATGAATATTCAGATTAACTCAAAGAATTTTTGACACATTACTATTGTGCAGTAAAATGCACTTCTCAAAGTAATTATTATTATTATTATTATATTAATATATTAATGTTAATACATTATTATAAGGAGTATTGCACAGTTTCCTGTGTTTTATAGTAAAGCTGTGTTGTGCAGCTAGAAGGTGAAAGGAATTGTTACATTTTCATTTAATTTACAGATTAAATTGTTGTTTTATGCTTTCATTTGATTAACACCGTTTTTATAATACATCAGAAATCCAGAACAATTTAAATATACAATACACTATTTCTGAAAAAATAAAATATTTATAAGGCCCTATTATTGTAAAAATGATTAATAAATTATTAATTAAATTGGGAAGTTTCATGAATTCAGAGTTTTTTTCTCTTACAAACACTTAACTAGTTTTATTCCTCTATATTCTGAAGGTTTGTTCATATTTCATTCACACTGATTTATACAACATTTTATTCTTGAAACATGGTGAAAATGTTTGTTTTCTGTCTGTTGACAGTATTTATGGAGCGATAAAAAGAGAACTCCAGAATCCCTTTAATATGACGACAAAATCTAACATGAATTATGAATCTGGATTCAGATTTCTGTTCTGGAAATCAATGCAAATTAGTGCATATTTATTTAGACAATTCTTTCAGATTTCAGAAAATCAAAATAGTAAAAAAAAAAAATATGTTTGCAGTTAAACATGCACATGTTTGTGTGTTTCCTCCTGCAGGGCGTCTTCATGTTCGTGTCCAACAGGGATGAGTTCGGCCGTCTGGTGTCCTCCACCAGTTACAACATCAGCCGTCTTCATCCGGACATGTGGCAGATATTCAACAACCCAGTGGTGAGAGGTTCACACGTGAAACACACGAGTGCAGAGACACACACATGAGCACAGACTAACCCTGTGTGTGTGTGTGTGTGTGTGTGTGTGTGTGTGTGTGTGTGTGTGTGTGTGTGTGTGTGTGTGTGTGTGTGTGTGTGTGAGATCTCAGGACTGGAGAGAGAAATACATCCATGAGAACTACTCCAAGATTTTTGAGGATGATGAGAACTTCATTGAGCAGGTGACTCTTTAACCCTATAAAGCTACTGTATCATATCATTTCTGTCTCTAAATGATCATCATGATCAAACTCGTAGTGTAACTGTAGCTGCTGCTTCTGGTGTCAGATCTCGAGTGATTTTGATCAAGTAAAGGTCAGAATAACTGCAGTAATATCTCCAGATGAACTCTTACTGGACTGAAGCAGCTCAGCTTTACTTGATTCTCCATCAATCATGTTTTAGAGTCTCAAATCTGATCATCAGGATCTTTTGAGGAGCGTTTGTTTCCAGAAGCTTTACTTTCACTGTTCCTCAGCGGAGGAATGATCTTCACAAGCCTCCAGAACATCTCACATCTTCTGAGGAGCCTTTATTTCTTCATCTCTCCATCACTGCATTATATGTTCGGATCATTTACATCTCATCGTATTATTGGAGATATAGAAACACTACAAACATCAAGATCAAATCACTTCAGTATCTGCTGAACTGTTTTAAAGATCTCACTGATTTACATCACAAGCAGCAGAAGCTGTTTTTTTCTTCATATTCTCACTAGATCAGACTATATGAGCCTTAAAGCCCTGATTGATCAAATATGATATAAAAAAAAAACATATTTTGCTTTAGATTTTCTGACTGTTATTTCATATGTCAAGCTTTGCAGAGTTAAACTGGAGTGTGTGTGTGTGTGTGTGTGTGTGTGTGTGTGTGTTTCAGCCCTGTCCAGACGTCTACTGGTTTCCAGCGTTCTCTGACAGAATGTGTGATGAGCTTGTGGAGACCATGGAGGATTTTGGTGGATGGTCTGGAGGAAAACACAATGTAAGTGACCTCAGTGTGTGTGTGTGTGTGTGTGGTTGTGTGTGAGTGAGTTACAGTGTGTGTGTGTGTGTGTGTGAGTTAGGGCTGTGGGATATGGACAAAAAAAAAACCTATCGCGATTTCTTTGATCAATTTTGCGATTTCGATTTTAATCACTATTTTGACACACACAGACTTGCTTTACAGTCTTAAATGCATTCAGTATGAATTCGAAACATATTTCCAAAAGAAAACAAATTAGAGCTTTATCAAAAAGTTGTAACATGTCTCTAGAACAGACATAAGTCAAAATGTGTTACAAAATGTCTATACCAGTGGTTCTCAACCCGCGGCCGGTCACGAATTCAAATGCGGCCCACGTGCTGAACACAAAAGAATAAACTATAGCCTAATGTTTTTATGTAAAATAATTTTGTTTTGTTTTTCATAGGCTATATTATTTTCAGACATGAGCAGACCTACTCACATAATTAACGCGTTTAATGAACATTTACAAGCGCGCACTTTGGCAGAATTCAATATAAATAGTCATCAACAGCCATTAGTTAAAATTGAGCATCAGAATGGATAAATTTGTTTTTAAGGGAGAAAAATTAAATGTGGAAAATGCCAGCGAAGTAACACATACAAACAAGAATAGTCGCAGTATCAGCAGTGAAAGAGACTTTCGGCATCAACTTTCGGTTTGCCCCGCCACTGATGTTCAGGCAAAAGGAAACACCCATACTACGCAGCAATCATCCTTAACTGGAGAAATGTGGCAAAACATCTCTGGAGAGAACCTCATATTATTAAATTCGAAAGTGCTTTCCATATTTGGATCAACATAGGCTACATTTGTGAACGCACATTTTCTGCAGTGTCGCGCGTCAAGTCATGCTCCCGCGCGCGTCTTACAGACTGCATCTCACAATCGCAACTTCATTCTGCTGTTACTCCTTTAGAGCCGAATTTCACAAAATTGGTCAACTCCCGACAGCATCAGGTGTTTTATTTATGGAGCGCAAAAATATTTCAATCAATGTAATCGATTAGATATCATAATATTTAGGCTATAATATTATAAATCAGGTTGGTTATTGAAGTAATATGTAAATGATATGCGTGCGGCCCGCGAGACTTGCACTTGGACCATAGTGCGGCCCGGTGGAAAAAAAGGTTGAGAACCACTGGTCTAGACATATGCCAAATAATAATAATAATAATAATAAAATAAATCCCGTGTCCAGGGATTTTTTTATCTTGTATTTTTGCCATGCATTGGTCATAGAGCTCATTAGCGGTGCCTCAGGTGTTGAAATAGATTTGTTATACATTATACAGGTTCACACGTACTCCGTCTGCAGTGAGTATACAGTATGTGTATGCGGTGCAGGAGCGCGTTATTGTAACGCGAAAGAACATTAAAATAATGCGCGAGCGCGAATCTATCCGTTCGCACGCAGATTTCCTTTGCTTTGCCACAAAACCAGACACACATGCTCAGATACATGCTGCTCTCGCTCGGAGAGAATGCGCGCACTTAAAACGTGTCTCCTCTCGCTCAAAATGTGTCCTGTTCACTCACAACTCTCTCTATGCTCATGCGCTAGATATTCATTCTTTTCGCACCTTTTTATTTCTAACCTTTTCTGTTCACATCTTTCGCATCTTTTACCGCGTGCAGTGTGAACGCTCTGATCCGTTAACATGGGCTCGGAAAAAAATATACATCACAGTGTGTGAACCTGGAGTTACGTAGGCATATGCCCAGTTTGTTCTGTTCTCGCGCTCCACTTAGGTGCGCTGCATTCTGATTGGATCGGATAGCATACTGCGGGAGGTCGGGCCGCGGAAAATCGTGCTATAAAGCGATTTAGAAATCGCGCACGCTCAAATCGTGATTTTATTACGATTTCGATTAATCGCACAGCCCTTGTGTGAGTGTGAGTTTGTGTGTTTTTGTGTGTGTGTGTGTGTGAGTGAGTTTGTGTGTTTTTGTGTGTGAGTGTGAGTGAGTGAGTTTGTGTGTGTGTGTGTGTGAGTGAGTGAGTAAATCAGCATCTCGTGTGTGTGTCTCTCTCAGGATGAACGGTTATCTGGAGGTTATGAGAACGTTCCTACAGTCGATATTCACATGAATCAGATCCAGTTTGAGAAAGAGTGGCTGAAGTTCCTCAAAGACTACATCGCTCCTGTGACGGAGAAACTCTACCCAGGATACTCTCCGAGGGTGAGACACAGTCTGTTAATGCTCAGGCTAATCAGCATTCTGAATCAACAGTTTGTTTGCATCACTGCTCATATATGTATCAAAATCTTTATTTTAACGTAAGACTTTTTTTGTTTCTGAAAGAAGTCTCTTCTGCTCAGCAAGGCTGTATTTATTTGATCAAAAATATTGTAAAAATTGTGAAATATTATTATAATGTAAAACAGCTGTTTTCTCTGTGAATCTCTGTTGTGACTGTAATTTATTTCTGTGATGTGCAGCTGTATTTTCAGCATCATTACTCCAGTCTTCAGTGTCACATGATCTTCAGAAATCATTCTAATATGATGATTTGCTGCTCAAGAAACATTTCTGATTTATTATTATTAATAGTGTCATGTTTTTCACATCACAGAAATAATTTTTTTTTTTATTATTATTTATTCAAAGTTTTTCAGTTTTATTTCCTTACCTTTTATTTCCTCTGGGGTCATGACTGCAGCATGGTTCGGGGGTGGAGGAATTCTGGGTATTGTGAGCAGGGGGTCATCATTTATTGTGTTTGTTTGGATGTATATATAAATGTATTGTATGGTTCAGTTTTTGTATGTATTTTTGTAATGTCACAGGCTGAGGCTGTGATGAATTTTGTGGTTCGTTATCGTCCTGATGAGCAGCCGTCGCTCCGTCCGCATCACGATTCCTCCACGTTCACCATCAACATCGCGCTCAACAGAAAAGACATTGATTATGAGGTAAACAGACTTTACATTGACCTTGTGTTAAATAGTGTTTCTACCCAAAAACACACAATAAACTCATGTCTCTGTGTGTGTGTGTGTGTGTGTGTGTGTGTCTCTGTGTGTGTGTGTGTGTGTGTGTCTCTGTTTGTGTGTGTGTGTGTGTGTGTGTGTTCTCTGTTTCTGTGTGTCTCTGTTTCTGTGTGTGTGTGTGTGTCTCTGTTTCTGTGTGTGTGTGTGTGTGTGTGTGTCTGTTTCTGTGTGTGTGTGTGTGTGTGTGTCTCTCTGTCTCTGTGTGTGTGTTTGTGTGTGTCTCTGTCTCTGTGTGTGTCTATGTCTCTGTGTGTGTGTGTGTGTGTGTGTTATGTTTCTCTGTGTGTGTGTCTGTGTGTGCGTGCGTGCGTGTGTGTATTTATCTGTGTGTGTGTGTGTGTGCGCGTGTGTGTGTGTGTGCGTGCATGTGTGTGTCTCTGTGAATGTGTGTGTGTGTGTGTGTCTCTGTGTGTATTTATCTCTGTGTCTGTGTGTGTGTGTGTGTGTGTGTGTGTGTGTGTGTATCAGGGCGGAGGCTGTCGGTTCCTGCGTTACGACTGTAAGGTTGAGTCTCCCAGGAAGGGCTGGTCGTTCATGCATCCGGGCCGTCTCACACACTATCACGAGGGGCTTCCCGTCACACGAGGAACACGTTACATCATGGTGTCCTTTGTTGACCCTTGAAGCTCATGTGAACTCTGTCTGTGTTTGTGTGTGTGTGTCTCTGTGTGTGTGTGTTTCTCTGTAAATTAAAGCTGAGATGTTACATATGAGCGGATCCTCACAGATCTGAGGTCACACATTCATTCCTTCAACACAAATCAACCTTAAAGCTTGATGAAAAGAGTATTTTTACTTGATTTTATAGAACAATCGAATCACAGATGTTTTTAAGATCATTAGTCCTGAATAAGCTTTTGTACTCAAGCTTTGTACAAACCGCTTTTAAATTATTTGTTGACTTTTGGAAATAAATATTGGAAACGGAAGTTGGTGTCGTTTACTCGATTATGACTTCTAAAAGCAGATTCTTTATCTTTATTCTTTATATGTACTCTTAAGCACAATTAGAGCAGTTAATTGGTCATTAAACAAAATAAAATCTTATCAATATGATGTGTATCATTTGTGAAGTTTAACTGTGTCACTGCAGGAACAAATAGTGCACAATGCTGAACCAACACCAAACTTTATTTACTCATAAAATGTTGAGTTTTATTGACTTTTCCCTCCTTCTTAAGTAAACAGTGCTGCTGTTCCCAGGTAAGAAAACTTACTTGGAAATCCTCATGAGACTAATGATTGGGTGTCAATTTTCATCTGAGATAAAGAGCCAGATATCGTAATATCCTTTTAGATGTTAGTTTACTTTTGTTATTTTCTTTAGGATTTTCTTTCTTTGCTGGGATGTAATATGGCTCCAGGAGTAAATTGTTAAATTATGCACATTTTCAGTGCTCAAAAACCAAATTTAGGTCTGGAAAGTGACCCACTTTTTGGTTTTTGACCACTGAAAATGTGCACAATTTCAAGTGTCTTTGAGATGCTGCCACAGTTCTTCTGGATTCAGTCGGTCTCAGTTTCTTCTGTATGTGTATGTATGTATGTATATATACACACACACACATATATATATATACACATATATATACACACACACATATATATATATATACACACACACACATATATATATATATATATACACACACACACACATATATATATATACATATATATATATATATTTTTTTTTTAAAAAAGTACAAACGCTCCTCTGCAATTTATTTAAAAAAAAACTCCCAAACATAGATATATTAACGTACACACACACACACATATATATATATATATATATACACACACACACACACAAGTTGGGACACTGTACAAATTGTGAGTAAAACAGGAATGGAATAATTTACAAATCTCATAAACTTATATTTTATTCACAATAGAATATAGATAACATATCAAATTTCGAAATTTAGACATTTTGAAATGTCATGCCAAATATTGGCTCATTTTGGATTTCATGAGAGCTACACATTCCAAAAAAGTTGGGACAGGTAGCAATAAGAGGCCTGAAAAGTTTAATGTACATATAAGGAACAGCTGGAGGACCAATCTGCAACTTATTAGGTCAACTGGCAACATGATTGGGTATAAAAAGAGCCTCTCAGAGTGGCAGTGTCTCTCAGAAGTCAAGATGGGCAGAGGATCACCAATTCCCCCAATGCTGCAGCGAAAAATAGTGGAGCAATATCAGAAAGGAGTATATCAGAGAAAAATTGCAAAGAGTTGAAAGTTATCATCATCTACAGTGCATAATATCATCCAAAGATTCAGAGAATCTGGAACAATCTCTGTGTGTAAGGGTCAAGGCCGGAAAACCATACTGGATGCCCGTGATCTCCGGGCCCTTAGACGGCACTGCATCACATACAGGAATGCTACTGTAATGGAAATCACAACATGGGCTCAGGAATACTTCCAGAAAACATTGTCGGTGAACACAGTCCACCGTGCCATTCACCGTTGCTGGCTAAAATTCTATAGGTCAAAAAAGAAGCCGTATCTAAACATGATCCAGAAGCGCAGGCGTTTTCTCTGGGCCAAGGCTAATTTAAAATGGACTGTGGCAAAGTGGAAAACTGTTCTGTGGTCAGACGAATCAAAATTTGAAGTTCTTTTTGGAAAACTGGGACGCCATGTCATCCGGACTAAAGAGGAAAAGGACAACCCAAGTTGTTATCAGCGCTCAGTTCAGAAGCCTGCATCTCTGATGGTATGGGGCTGCATGAGTGCGTGTGGCATGGGCAGCTTACACATCTGGAAAGACACCATCAATGCTGAAAGGTATATCCAAGTTCTAGAACAACATATGCTCCCATCTAGATGTCGTGTCTTTCAGGGAAGACCTTGCATTTTCCAACATGACAATGCCAGACCACATACTGCATCAATTACAACATCATGGCTGCGTAGAAGAAGGATCCGGGTACTATGTGTGTTTGTGTGTGTGTGTATATATATATGTGTGTGTTATATAAATATATACATATATACACAACATATATATATATATATTATTATTATTATTATTATTATTATTATTATTATTATTATTTAATTATTATTATTATATACAGGTACACCTTGCTAGAACCGGGTTGGACCCCCTTTTGTCTTCAGAACTGCGTTAATTCTTCGTGGCATAGATTTAACAAGGTGTTGGAAACATTCCTCAGAGATTTTGGTCCATATTGACATGATAGCATCACGCAGTTGCTGCAGATTTGTCGGCTGCACATCCATGATGTGAATCTCCCGTTCCACCGCACCCCAAAGCTGCTCTATTGGATTGAGATCTGGTGACTGTGGAGGCCATCTGAGTAAAGTGAACTCATTGTCATGTTCAAGAAACCAGTCTGAGATGATCTGAGCTTTGTGACATGGTGCATTATCCTGCTGGAAGTAGCCATCAGAAGATGGGTGCACTGTAGTCATAAAGGGATGGACATGGTCAGAAACAATACTCAGGTAGGCTGTGGTGTTTAAACCATGCTCAGTTGGTACTAAGGGGCCCAAAGTGTGCCAAGAAAATATCCCCCACACCTTTACACCTCCACCACCAGCCTGAACCGTTGAGACAAGGCTGGTATGGCGTTATTTCCCTGTCAAATGTCGAGAGCGCATTATTGTAGCGCGAAAGTACATTAATATAATGTGCGAGCGCGAATTTCTATGCTCGCGCGGAATATAATGTGCGGAGCGCGAATCTCTCTGCTCGCGCGGGAACTGGGCGCGCGCTCTCAGTGCTCTTGTAAGAATTTTCTCTGGGCTCGCTCAGAGAGTGTGCCTGCACTTAAAACGTGTTCAGTGCAATCGCGAATCTCTCCTCTTCGCTTAAAGTAAGCGTGTATGTGCTTAGACTGTGTCCCGTGCGTTCGCGCATGGCCAAGTACTCTTCTCTTCGATTTCTTTCTCTTTGCTCTTGGCATAATCAATGTCAAAACGGCAACAACCAATCAGAAATAGGCTTCAACGACTGACCAATGAAAACGCGACATCGTACATGGAATCTTATTGGTTGATATCGAACCGCACATGGAACACATGGAATAAGTTCACTGAAGTTCAATCAAGACGAGCCGAGATTGATCCGCCGAATCGACGATCTCAGGTAACCAGTTTTATTTGTTTTGATGTTTAAATATGTCAAATGTATCTTAGAAATGTCTGGAAAGAGGGCGATTGGATTATCTTACATATAAATTACCTAGACTGTCAACCACATTGTTCACACTACGTGCCATGCCCATTGAAGGTTAGATTTTTTTAGCCAAATATATTTGAAAGCCGATTCCAAAAGGCAAAAATAATATTTTACGTCTGATAATTAACACATTGTCTCGTGCAATCACACCAGTGATTAAACATAAAGTATGTAGCGAGATCAACTGCTAAATTGAAACAAATATTTCGGGGGAATAAGATAAGAGGGCAAAATGCCCCAGTAAAATCATGTTACGAATGAAGTGATGTGAAGTGAAGTGATGTGAATTAATGAAAAGTGTCATCTGCAATGGAGTTTCTTTATCGCGGATTGCAGCATTGAGTGTTATAATCAATCACGCACGGTTTTATTTTTATTTATTTATTTTTTTTAATCTAAAAAATCTAACCTTCAATGGCATGGCACGTAGTGTGAACAATGTGGTTGACAGTCTAGGTAATTTATGTGTAAAATAATCCAATCGCCCTCTTCCCAGACATTTCTAAGATACATTTGACATATTTAACATCAAAACAAATAAAACTGGTTACCTGAGATCGTCGATTCGGCGGATCCATCTAGGCTCGTCTTGACTGAACTTCAGTGAACTTATTCCATGTGCGGTTCGATATCAACCAATAAGATTCCAGCTGGCTCGCGTATCTGAAGAGCCGACTCTATTTAAAATAAAAATAGCCTATAGAAATTCAATCATTATGTAATAATGAAATAATGGATGCATTTTATTTTATTTAAAATAATTGACTAATTCAAAGAACAAAAAAATTATTATATAGGCCTAAAGGCGCACATATTCGTTTCGACTGTCTGATCAGCCTCACAGTTCTGTTCCTGTCAATCATACACAAGGTGTCAACCAATTATATGGCATGAGGGAGGGGCCGAGCCATCACACACACACAGTGTCAAACTCGGAGAAGAAACCGCATCAGCTCCTCGAATGTAAGGCAGCTTGCATTTCTGAATGCAAATCTCTCATAAAATAAAAATATGATCAGCATTGTGTGTGTGTGTGTGTGTGTTCATGCTAGTTATACAAAACATAACTAGTGAGAGTTCATGCTGGTTATATAACATGCCAAAAAAGAGGGACCTATAATTATAATGTTGTTGTTTCTATACATTAAAAAGTTGTAATTTAAATGCAAATGTTTAATAGTATTCTTTTTTCATAACAAATCAATGCATTTTTTAAAGAAATTGTGAGACATTGTGAGTATGATTTCATTTAATAATTTAATTCGAATTGTTTTCACACCTATCATAGTCAAAACATTATTGTTTTTTTAAAAGAGCCGTTTGTGAGCCAAAAGAGCCGGCTCTTTTCAGTGAGTTGAGTCAAACGAGCCGGCTCATGAAAAAGAGCCGAAATGCCCATCAACCAATAAGATTCCATGTACGATGTCGCGTTTTGATTGGTCAGTCGTCGTTGAAGCCTATTTCTGATTGGTTGTTGCCGTTTTGACAGCGTTTATGCCAAGAGCAAAGAGAAAGAAATCGAAGAGAAGAGTACTTGGCCATGCGCGAACGCACGGGACACAGTCTACGCACATACACGCTTACTTTAAGCGAAGAGGAGAGATTCGCGATTGCACTGAACACGTTTTAAGTGCAGGCACACTCTCTGAGCGAGCCCAGAGAAAATTCTTACAAGAGCAAAGTGTATCTGAGAGCGCGCGCCCAGTTCCCGCGCGCGAGCAGAGAGATTCGCGCTCCGCACATTATATTCCGCGCTCGAGCAGAGAGATTCGCACTCGCACATTATATTAATGTTTTCACACTATGATAGGTGTGAAAACAATTCTGATTAAATTATTAAATGAAATCATACTCACAATGTCTCACAATTTCTTTAAAAATGCATTGATTTGTTATGAAAAAAGAATACTATTAAACATTTGCATTTAAATTACAACTTTTTAATGTATAGAAACAACATCATTATAAAACAAATACAATCTGAATCTGAACAACATAATAGAACCCATATTAAAGAAAAATAAATAACTGAAAGGATTAAACTGGTCCCTCTTTTTTGGCATGTTATATAACCAGCATGAACTCTCACTAGTTATGTTTTGTATAACTAGCACGAACACACACACACACGACATTTGACAGGGAAATAACGCCATAAATTGTGTTACCAAGCATTGGAACAGGTGTACCTAATAAAGTGGCTGGTGAGTGTATATGGATGTACTGTATGTGTGTGTGTGTGTGTGTGTGTGTCTATCTATTTATCTATATAATGTATATATGTATGTATGTATGGAAGAATTGTTAACAACAAGATCAATAACAAATTGGGTGAATTTTGATGATTTTGAATTTGTGAAATTCATCCACCACTTTTGAGTTTCAGGCTTGTTGATCTTCAGTGACGTCACACCAGACTGTCAACTTCATGATATTTATGAGAAGTGATGAGGTTAATTAACTATAGGGGCGGGGTTATAGATGCCTGTGTGTGTGTCATTTTTATTCTCCATAACACACTCTCACTCACTCTCACACACACACACTCTCGCTCCAGCATCGGTGTGTCTGATGGCGTTTCTCCGGTGGCTCCTCAGGCTGCTGACGGTCCTGATCGTCTCTCACGGTCTGTGTGTTTTGTTTTATTACACACCCAACACACACTCGTCCAGGTGAGCATATGAACTCCTCCGCTTCATCTCTGTTCATATCACTCATATCAAGGCTCTTCCTGCTAGTCACTGCAATCAAAATGTCATTTATAGTTACTTAACTTTGAAGAAACAATGAAGTCTAAAATATAGGATTTAATCGAATGCAGTACATTTGAATTTTTCATGACTCTAATATGATCATTACCATTCTTCACTTGTCATTGTGAACGACTGTGCGCTTTTTGACAAACGTGTTAGTTTAGATTTTTATCTCATGTTTTCCTGAAGTATTTTAAAACGCGTGTGAAAAAGCCTGACATGATGATATATGACTCTCTAATGATGCGTTTCATTTTTTTGTAAGTTATTACAGATCAGGGATAAAAATCACACCCAAGCGCAGCAGACACATCTATTAAGTTGGTTTCAAACACCTACTTCAAAACTGTCTTAAATGAGAATATTTGTAAAATTCTTACAGTAGAGTTTTTTTTCTGTGCTTGTTTCATTTTCTTCTTTGCGGCAAACTGATAAAATGACCAGCCACAACCGCACTTTATGAAATTAATAAATTAATTAAGTATTGGGTTCTGTAAAGAAATAATAATAATAATTATTATAAGTATGAAAAGCACTTGCACAAATAAATCTGATGAATTCATACAGGTGATTTAGAAGGTGTCCTCATATTATGAAAATTATGTACTACCCACAAACAAAGTCATATCTCATTAAAGCACACTTTTTGCATGTCGGACCATGCCCCTGTACTGTACGTCATGTTCTTCTTGTTTTTGTTTTTTTTCCAAGTAGGCTGGAGATGAACATGATGTTTTGTATTTGTTTCTGTAAGCAAATGTTGACTAGTTTTCTGCAGTGATGCACTCTTCAACCCAGCTTTGGGTCAAATACTAACCCAACTGCAGAAGCGGAAAGAGTACCATTGCATTGATGACGTTTACTTAAGTACAAGTCACAGTACCAGTCTAAAAATCTGCTCAAGTAAAGTAAAAGTATCTCATTTAAAATGTACTCAGAATAAAAATTACTTGGTTACATTTTAACAGTGGGAGGGAGACAAAAACGGGATAGGCCAAGGGTGTCAAACTCCACAGCCCTGCACCGTTTAGATATAACCCTAATTAAACACATCTGATCCTGCTAATCTAATCATTTAGGCTTATTTGAAAACCACATGGTGTGTGTCCTGGAGCAGGGGTGGCACTCTAAATGCGCGCGCACTAGTTTAATAGGCGCTCTGTAGAAGTGTTTTGTTTGTTTTTTGGCAAAATACAGAAAAATGTCAAATTGCACATCGTTAAAACAACAATTATGATATTATCGCAGACGATGTATCGCACACCCTGCACCACTGTATTTTTGGCTAATTTGTGCAAAACCTTTTGCTAAACTGTCAAAGCTTTATTTTTTCCACCAATGCAAAAAGTTCTTATCTTACCTCTACATGCTTGCGAAGGGTTGACGAGTAGATTTTATAAGCTGCAGTAGTTGGTCTTCCTAAGGAAACACCGCTTACACTGAAGTTAAATATGGCTAGGGGTTCACTTCATTTCCTTCGAGCCCAACTTCAGCAGAATACGACAGGGTTTGGTTTTCAGCTGGGTCTGCACCATAACATCTGTCTTGTCTGTCTGCATCTTTCTTGTGATTTTTTTTTTCTCCTTCTTTTTTTCTTGCTCCTGTTTTTTCTTTGCAATTTTTTTTTTACTCCATAATTAATGTGTTTTAAAATGTAACGAAGTGCAGTACTTCAAACTAAATATATACGTAAGTAAAAATAAAATTACATATTTTAAAAATTTATTTAAAAAGTAGAAGTATGCAAAAAAGCTACTCAATTAGGCTACAGTAACGCCAGTAAATGTAATTCGTTTCTTTCCACCTCTGTCCAACTGTTGGGTTATTTATTTATTTATTTATTTTTATTAAATTTGTAACCCGAAAGTTGGGTTAGTCCATATTTGACCCGATGTTGGGTTGAAACATGCCAGCATTTTAGAGTGTGCTTTGGAGTGTCACGTTCAACAACAGTAAAATACAGCTTTGCTGTAATTTGCATAATGATGTTCCTAAACAAATATTCATTTAACCAGTCCATGAACTTTGATGCTTGCGTCACCCGCAGGCTCGATGATTCAAGAATCACTCGGAGATGGAGATAATGATAATGAGGGGTGTGTGTGATAAAGGCTCTCATCTGAATTCTCTGTAATTCTCTCTTTCAGAGAGGCGATGACGGACGCGCTTCAGCGGCTGCGCTGCGCTAAACTCAGACGCAAGTTCTCCGTCATCACACCCGCAAAAAGGTGCGAGAATCAGGATCAAGCAGCGCTCCTTGCGTGCTCTTTTCCGTAAAGCTCCAGGAATGCATACATGATCATCAGAGCTGTGTAGATTACTTAGCCTACAAACTGTAGTCCGTTACATTACACATTTTAGGTAATATAATCAGACTACTTTTAGATTTCTTTTGACCTGTCTTGTTTATCGTATTGATTTAAATAGGATAATATTGTACCCTATTGATATAAAAATACAAAGAGCAAGACAATATATTCCATTGGTTGTTATTAATAACATGAAGTGCATTAAAGGGATAGTTCACCCAAAAATTCTGTCATTGATTACTCACCCTCATGTCGTTCCAAACCTGTAAAACAAAAATTTTTTGCATCTTGTTAATGAGCAGAGGAATGCACACGCATGCATCGTGGTACTGTTGTGAACACACGTCCAAGTCTTGTGACACGGAAGAGAAGAAATCTGTGAATAAAGTAGTTATTTTTGTTTTCTTTGCGCACAAAAAGTATCCTGGTAGCTTTAGAAAATTAATGTTAAACCACTGTTTCACATGGATTATTTTAACAATGTCCTTACTACCTTTCTGGGCCTTGAACGTGGAAGTTCCTTGCTGTCTGTGGAGGGTCAGAGAGCTCTCGGATTTCATCAAAAATATCATCATTTGTGTTCTGAAGATGAACGAAGGTCTTACAGGTTTGGAACGACATGAGGGTGAGTAATTCATGACAGAATGTTCATTTTTGACTGAACTGTCCCTTTAAACATTACGTTATTAAAGACAAAAGCCTTTCAAAGATATTGAAATGTTGAAACACTTTCTTAAACCTGAAATTATTTTTGTGAATCCAGTGGTCAAATGCTGTGTGTCCACTTCTCTAATAAACTGTGTGAAGGTCCACAAAACTGGAAGACTTTCTGAGAGTATATAAGATGTTGTAGGCTATTTTAGGAAGGAACATTGAAAAGATTAACTGAGAGTAGGGAGAATCAATCAATTATGAATAATGTATTGCTATTGTGTAAATATGTAATCATGTAATTAGATTAAATTACATTTTAAAATACTTTTTTGTGGATTACAAGTACTTAATTTTTGGAATCTGATCATGTAATCCAGATTACATGTCCTCAGTTACTACCCAGCTCTGATAATCAAAAAAGTTCATAACAGCATCATTCATAAGTGCAATATGTGAGACGCTCAGCAGATGATGATAAGAAATCAGACAGAATGAGGCGTTCTGTACTGCCTTTTATTGAACACTGTTTTGTGGGAAAATAAATCATAAAAGTATATGTTTGTTATCAGGGCCAGCCCTAATTGACACCTTACTGTAAAGCAATTTATTTTAGTACCATTCAAGTACTATTATATTTTTGTTAATATTTTGAATTATTTCTGCTGTCATTTTCATTTTAGGTAAAGGTTTAGTCATGTAGTTTGTTTTTGTTGTTTTTAAATGTCTATGCAGTTATTACATTTTATTTATTTTTTATTTATTTTAGACCATTAAGATAAACTAAATGAATATGGAAAATGTTGCCTTGTTAGCTAGCTAAAATAAAAGTTTAAGTATTTTATTTTAAGTAATGATTTATTTTTATTTTTTTTAGTTAACTATATAATCCTGGTGTAAAACAAATTAATTACCAAACGGTCTTAATCAGAATCTGCTCCGTATTTATCTGTCAATATTAAAAGTGAGCAAGATAAGGGTGAGTGATGGATTTAATATATATATATATATATATATATATATATATATATATATATAATATATATATATATATATATATATATATATAAAACATATATAAAACATATATATTAAATATAAAAGTGCTTAATAAGTAAATATATCTTCATATTTATATATTCCATAAATATGAAAATATATTTACTTATTAAGCACTTTTAACTATTTAAAATTTTAACAATTGCTTTCAGAAAAATATAGCATGATGCAGCATGTGCCATTTCAACAATATATTTTTAAAATCCATCACTCACCCTTATCTTGCTCACATTCTTTTTTTCTTTTTCCACTTCTCAGCAGTCTGCACCAATTTTATAGCGCTGCTTATTCTTTTTCTTTTTCAAACATAAACACACGTGACTGAAACTTTATCAAACCGAGCATAACTGGCTGAACCCTGACATGGCCCCCCTGGTGGCTACAGGGCCCTATGTAACCGCTTATTTCACTTATTAGGTCGGGCCGGCTCTACTACGTGCGCATGCGTCTTTAGCAGCTTCTTGCGAAGGCTTTATAAAAATGGTGCGTTCAAGTTGAACGTCAAAAACGCGTTCTGTGTGAATGACCCTTTATTGTGCATTCAAGTTATTAAAAACTGTAATTGCTTTGAACAAAACTGAATGACAACCAATAAAAAAATACTTTAAAAACAATGATTCTTGTTTGGCTACATAAAACTTTTAAAAATAAACATAGGTTTCACTTTATAATAACTTCCATTAATAAATCATTAACAAACAGTATATAACGCTTAATGGACCATTAGTTAATATTCAAAGAGTTAGAAGCACGAGATAATGTGCTTGTTAATGTTTACTAATAAATTTATTAAACATTAGATAATGTTCAAATCATTATTTCATGTAAGTTAAAATGCTTACAAAATTAATGATATACTGAAGAGTAGTTTACTAATGTGAGCACTGAGGCATTTTTTGCAACCAAAATTACAATCTGTTATGTCTTCAGCAAGCATTTAGTTAAAGTTAACCAGCCTCCCGTTACACAAACCTTGTTACATTAGCTAAAAGTCCAATGCCAATAAAGATACTAAATGATAAGTAATCATTTAGAAACATTCGATGAATAGTTTCCACTTTAAACTGTTTACTGCAAAAACATGAACTGATCAAAAATGTATTAATGATTAGTAAACATTGATAAACATTTGCAAATGATGAGTAGTTTCCAATAGTTTCAAATGAAGATCATATGAGCTGAAAGTTTACTGACATTTGTAAGCTTTTCAGTTTACATGAAATAATCACATGTTAATCAATAGGTAGTTTCATTAGTAAACATTATAAGCACATTATCTCACATTTTATATATAAAATAGTGATCTGTTAAGCATTATATAATGTTTGATAATGATTTATAAATGAAAGTTATTATAAAGTGTTACCAAACATAAAATATAATAATATACAAACTTGTTTGTGTAGCGCCTTTTTACATTGTGATGATAACAGAGGCCTTTTATATCGAAAACCATACTGGCAACCATACTCGATGCAAACAAGTCCCTGACAGCACACGTCCATCACGGAGACTCTATTTGACGTCTGCAGTACATCTGCAAGACGTATTTTATAGTGTTTGCTCATCTCCAGTACGTCTACAGGACAGATGTCAAATAGACGTTTAGAAGATGTCTTTAAGATGTTTATGATTTAGAATGAATGTAAAACTGACATCTTAAAGACGTCTGTCAGATGTTTGCACACAGCAGATGCTTTCCAGATGAAGAGATCTTTAACAGATATCTTGCAGACGTACCTATGCTATCTGGGACATGGTTAATTCATACATTACTCCGTATTTCTTGAGTCAGTTCAGTTAGTTTCTTCTCGCTTGGGGTTTGACAGAGACAGAATAAGCACAGCTATTTATGTAAATATGTAAAATATGTCCTAAGTTAGTCAGAATTAACATAAGTGAAGTTTCGTGTGTCTTCGGTACACAAAAATGGCAAAATTTTTGACAAAAATAATTTGCTGAAATTACAGTAACTGATCCGAAGAGTTTATTCAGTGAAGGATTCGACTGATTCAAATCAGCAACATGAGTAAAAATGAATCAGAAAGGAACCTGTTCAAATGAGTCATTTGTTTGTGAATGTAAATGTGAATTTTTTTTTTGTTTGTTTGTTTTTTTCATGCTGTGGCACTGGAGATCAGCAAATGCTTTCATAAACACAATAGTTAAAAATGTGAGCAAAATAGTAAAATTTGCACGTAGTTGAATAAAATATAAAAAATATAACATTCTATGAAGCGTTGTTGTCAGTGTTCCTGATTTCTGAATTATTTTTATTTTTGCAATGTGGAAGTTATTTTCTGTGAATGTGCGAGAATGTAAATAACGAGTGCGAACAAAGTGCAGTAAATGTGTTTGGGCTAAAAAACAGTGTGTTTATGGTTACGGAGATACTTTAAAATACTACAATACTTCAAAATAATATAAAGCAGCATAACGATGGGTTTTATACAGCTAAAATTGACAAAGCGTATGACAGTTACAATGGCAGCGCGCTTGTACGTTAAAAATAAGGAGATTAATAATGAAACAGCTTAATGAAATAAATTTAAACTATATAGTTTTGTCTGGGTTTTTAAAAACTGTTTTATCTATATCACTTTTCTCCAGATGTTAAAAGTTTATCTTCTGTTAAGGCTGAGTGTTTTCTTGACTTGAACCGAGAGCTTATACTACTTGACGCACACGTCTCAGCAAATATTTGCTAAACAGGTTACTGGCTTCAAGCCACATGATTGTGCTTCTTTACCGGAAATTGTATTGTTATTATAACATTATGACTGTTTTGTGGAGAGTATGAATTGTCGTTTTATGGAAAAAAGCTGCGTGACAAGTCATCAGAACTTACTTTAACCAAAGTTAACCATGGTTTTACTACAAATAAAACCAAAAAACATGGTTAATGTATCCACAAATCCACAAATAGACCATGATTTTGCTACACTGACCATAGTTTAATCTTGGTATCTGTAGTTAAATTGTGGTTATACAAAGTTATCATTCTACTAAAAAACATGGTTACTACTGTACATTTTTACTATAATAAAACCATGGTGGATTTTCATAAGGTAATTTATTCATGAACATCATTCCATTACAAACCCGTCTGAGGAAGGATAAATGACGACAGAGTTCTTTTAAACATCTCATGAATTTTTTTTTTCTTTTTTTTCCCCCAGTATAGTCTGAACATGAAGACTTTCACTCAGGACCTCAATGATTTCTTAAACTGCCCATGCAAACCGAACATGACCGAGCACGAGCAAAACAGGTGCCTGCATGTCTTCATGCTTCAGTTGTTGGTTAACAGGTTATTAATCACACGTGTCTCTTCTATGAGCCTGATGTGTTTGTCTATTTAGTAGTGTTTGGCTCATTCCGCTTTAGTTATCTGCTTCACCTTTATGTTTATGCTGCTGGTTTCCCTCCAAAGTGATGTCACTTCCTGGAGGATGATGTCAGCGTTTTGTTAGTTAAATGGATTTTAACTGGAGACTAACTGGAGGGAAACAGATTCCAAATTAAAACAACGTTCCCAGGAAAACATGTTTATTATGAAACATTTCAATTGGAGAAAAGAAGGAAAACCCCTGGAATGTTTCTGAATGATTGTCATTTAGTAGATTCATTCTGGTTATTAACTGGATGAATTCAGGTCTTTTCATCACCCGTGCACATCAATGTGGTTCTGAGTCTCTCAAAGTTCAAAAGGAATACTCTTACCATGTATAATGACACTATTAGGGAGCTGAATGCTTGTGTGAGTCCTCAAATTTTTTTATAAAAAATGTTATCTTTATCTGTGTGTGTGTGTGTGTGTGTGTGTGTGTGTGTATGGCAGATTGAGGCTGCAGTTTTGCTGTAACGCCACAGGATCGTTACTCCTCACCAAACGAAACACAGCTGTCAATCAGACCATCCCATATGAGACAAGCACAACAGATACATACACAATGAATGCAGCCATTCACAGCATGCTGCCTGAGGTTTGTGTGTGTGTGTGTGTGTGTGTGTGTGTGTGTGTGTGTGTGTGAACATGTGAGCATGTGTGTGTGAGTTTGTGTGTGTGTGTGAGTGAATGTGTGAGAGAGTGTGTGTGTGTTTATCTGTGTGTGCATTTATCTGTGTGTGTATTTATCTATGTGTGTGTGTGTGTGTGTATTTTTATCTGTTTATGTATTTGTCTATGTGTGTGTGTGTGTGTGTGTGTGTGTGTGCATGTGTGCAGGATTTCCCCTGGAGCGGGCGTCGTCTGGGTCGGTGTGCTGTGGTCGGCAGTGGAGGGATTCTGAAGAACAGCAGCTGTGGACGTGAGATTGACATCGCAGATTTCGTTATACGGTAAACACATCCCATCATGCCTTGCTCCTCACTGACCACAATTATGTGCTCAACCAGAGTGATTTCAATGGATGAGAAATCATGCTGAAAATCCCACAGAGACACATCTACAGATCAGATCATAGAGACTTTGAACTCTTTCTATTTAAACAGAATTTAACTGATGGGCGTTTACTGGTTTTTATACAACAGCTTTGAATCTGAATAGTTCAAACTGTTCATGGCTGTAGTGTGTTCTAGTTACACACGTGAGCCGTCTCTTATCTGCTGAGGTGCTGAATGCGCCGTCTTCACCCGGCTGCTGTGCAACCATTGGAGAATACAGTATAAGACAAGCCAGTCTTAATGAGCAGATTCTTTCGTCAATACTTAACAAGACTGCCAAATAAAACAGATGCAGAAGATACAGACGCCGACCAATCGACACGTTGAAAATGTCACACAATCTCCAGGAAATTCTATTTTGTACTTTCAATTTCCAGGTTCTCCTCCCTGAACCGCAACTTCATTGTGGTGGAGGGGTTTGAGTACCCGAATGATCCTAAGAGCTATGTTGTTCAGGGCTATATGCCCCCGGTAGGGTCTCCCAAGGCAAACAGGTCCTAGGTGACGGGTCAGACTAAGAGCGGTTCAATAGCCCTTTATGAATTATCCAAAAACAAGGACTGTGATGTTGCCCGGCATGCCGCAGCCGGAGACCCACCCTGGAGCCAGGCCCGGGGCAGGGGCTCGAATGCGAGCGCCTGGTGGCCAGGCCTCCCCTCGTGGGGCCCGGTCGGGCTTAGCCCAAAAGAGCAACGTGGGGCCGACCTCCCATGGACCCACCATCTGCGGGAGGAATAGTAAGGGGCTGGTGCATTGTGGACCGGGCGGCGGTTGAAGGCAGGGGCCCCGACAACCTGATCTCTGGACACAGAAACTGGCCTTAGGGACATGGAATGTCACCTCGCTGGCGGAGAAGGAGCCCGAGCTTATGCGGGAGGTTGAGAGGTACCGACTGGAGATAGTCGGGCTCACCTCCACGCACAGCTTGGGTTCTGGAACCACGCCCCTTGAGAGAGGCTGGACTCTCTACCACTCTGGAGTTGCCCATGGTGAGAGGTGGCGGGTTGGTGTGGGGTTGCTCATAGCTCCCCAACTCAGTCGCCATGTGATGGAGTTTACCCCGGTGAACGAAAGGGTCGCTTCCATGCGCCTTCGGGTCAGGGGTAGGTTTCTCACTGTCATTTGTGCTTACAGGCCGAATAAAGGCAATGTAGAGTACCCGGCCTTCTTGGAGTCTCTGGGAGGGGTGCTGGAAAGTGCTCCGACCGGGGACTCCGTCATTCTACTGGAGGACTTCAATGCTCAAATGGGCAGCGACAGTGACACCTGGAGGGGCATGATTGGGAGGAATGGCCCCCCTGATCTGAACCCGAGTGGTGTTTTGTTATTGGACTTCTATGCAAGTCACAGTTCATGAGGGGGAAGCAGTGCCCTGCCAACACTGTTTACAATGGAGGTGGACAGCTGTTGACCTCAACTGGGGATATCGTCAGACGGTGGAAAGAATACTTTGAGGATCTCCTCAACCTAGGGCTGGACAATATATCGAACGATATGACCATGCGCATCTCGTTAGTAAAGTCGGTTCCATGATTAGCGGTAAATCCCCATCACCTACTTTCAAATGGAGCTGCAGTTAATACACAGAGCCGTAGTTTACTGACAAGCTACGCAATATCGAGTTCATTATCAAAGGCGATTCATCTTCAATAATGAACTCGATATAGCGTAGCTTCTCAGTGGACTACGGCTCTGTCTATTAAATGCCGCTCCATTTGAAAGCAGGGGATGGGGATTTACCGCTAATCATGGAACCGGCTTTACTGACGAGATGCGCATGGTCATATCGTTCGATATATTGTCCAGCCCTACCTCAACCCCACCGAAATGTCATCTGTTGAGGAAGCAGAGGCCGAGGGCTCGGAGGTGGACTCGTCCATCACCCAAGCTGAAGTCACCGTGGTAGTTAAGAAGCTTCTTGGTGGCAAGGCACCAGGGGTGGATGAGATCTGCCCTGAGTACCTCAAGTCCCTGGATGTTGTGTGGCTGTCTTGGCTGACACGTCTCTGCAGCATCGCGTGGTGGTCGGGGACAGTACCTCTGGAATGGCAGACCGGGCTGGTGGTCCCTCTTTTCAAGAAGGGGGACCAGAGGGTGTGTTCCAACTACAGGGGGATCACACTCCTCAGCCTTCCTGGGAAAGTCTATGACAGGGTACTGGAGAGGAGAATTCGGCCGATAGTCGAACCTTGGATTCAGGAAGAATAATGCGGTTTTCGTCCCGGACGTGGAACACTGGACCAGCTTTATACCCTCGCCTGGGTGCTGGATGGTTCATGGGAGTTTGCCCAACCAATCCACATGTGTTTTGTGGACTTGGAGAAAGCATTCAACCGTGTCTCTCGCGGCCTCCTGTGGGGGGTGGTCCGGGAGTATGCGGTCCGGGGCCCTATGTTAAGGGCTGTCTGGTCCCTGTATGACCAGAGCAGGATCTTGGTTCGCATTGCCAGCAGTAAGTCAGACTTGTTCCCGGTACATGTTGGACTCCGGCAGGGCTGCCCTTTATCACCGGTCCTGTTCATTACTTTTATGGAAAGGTTTTTTTAGGTGCAGCCAGGGGCCGGAGGGTATCCGGTTTGGGGACCACATGATTTTGTCTCTGCTTTTTGTTGTCATGTTGGTTTCATCGGGCCAGGACCTTCAGCGTGCGCTGGAACGGTTTGCAGCCAAGTGTGAAGCGGCTGGGATGAGAATAAGCACCTCCAAGTCCGAGGCCATGGTTCTCAGCCGGAAAAGGGTGGCATGTCCCCTTCAGGTTGGTGGAGAGCTCCTGCCTGAAGTGGAGGAGTTCAAGTATCTTGGGGTCTTGTTCACAAGTGAGGGAAGGATGGAGCGGGAGATTGACAGGTGGATAGGTGCAGCTTCTGCAGTGATGCGGTCGATGTACCTGTCTGTCGTGGTAAAGAAGGAGCTTCTGCAAGGCAAAGCTCTTGATTTACCGGTCAATCTACATTCCTACTCTCACCTATGGTCATGAGCTGTGGGTCATGAGTGAAAGGACAAGATCCTGGATACAGGTGGCCGAAATGAGCTTTCTCCATAGGGTGGTTGGGTGCTCCCTTAGAGATAGGGTGAGGAGCTCGGCCACTCGGGAGGAGCTCAGAGTAGAGCCATTGCTCTTTCACATCGAGAGGAACCAGCTGAGGTGGCTCGGGCATCTGTTCCAGATGCCTCCTGGTTGCCTTCCTGGGGAGGTGTTCTGGGCACGTCCCACCGGGAGGAGGCCCCAGGGAAGACCGAGGACACGCTGTCTAGGGAGAGGGAAGTCTGGGCGTCTCTCCTTAGACTGCTGCCCCCGCGACCCGGCCCCCGGATAAGCGGAAGAAGATGGATGGAATTTCCAGGTTTAATTAAGCGTTACTTGCCATTCTTTAGAATTATTTATGGCCCCATTAGTTCACATTAATTAATGCATTAACTAACAAAAAGCAATACATTTGTTACAGTTTTATTCATCTTTATTAATGTTAGTTAATAATAATTGTTATGCAACTTTTGATTTTAATAATATATTAGTAAATGTTTAAATTAACTGAAATTGCAAATGCTTTAGACATATTGTTAACTTTTAGTTAATAATGTAGTTAAATGGAACCATATCATGATTTTATAAAAAATAGTAAATCGATTATTGAAAATGGGATCTTTATATAAACATCAGCATCAGATTCTCTTTCTAATGAACACATTGAAGGGTCATGACCTGCTAAATGTTTAGCCATTTATGTTTAATATCATGCAGATTTGACTTTTAAAAGATGGAAATGGCACCTGTTTTGTAGAATGATCAAGTCAGAGTTTTCTCTCTCTGTTTCAGGTTTAATTTGGCTTACATTAATGACAGTGATGTTGGGCTGAAGACGGATCTGATAACCATCAACCCCACTCAGATTCAGAGAGAGTCAGTGTCCACACACACACACACACACACACACACACACACACACACACACACACACACACACACACACACACACACACACACACACACACACAGTGGAAATCAAAATTAGAGAACAATCTATAAATACTTTTTATACCAGGTGCCTAATTAAGACCAATATCTTGGAGGTATCTGTAAGTGTTCTCTAATTTTCGAAGATCTCACAAAAAAAAATAAAAAAATTATACTGTGCATTTCAGTAAATCACGAAATTTGCTTTAAAAAAGTGCCTTTCTAGTCCTGTTAGGACTTCAAATGGGACTAAACAGTGACCTTAAAATTCAGGAAAGTATAGGTTGTTCTCTAATTTTGATCTCCACTCTCCACTGTGTGTGTGGGTCTGCTATATAAATAAAATAAGTAATAACTATATAAATAAAAATATATATATACACACACACACATAAAGGTGACATGACTTGATTTTTTGTGTGTGTGTCATATTTGCATCACACTTAAATAGGCCACAGTTCTTTTTTTCTCAATAGTGCAATAGTGTTTATTAGAAACTGTGTGTCTGTAGATTCAAAAACATGGAGCGAAATCCGGATCCGCTGGTGGATCGGGTCAGTGTGTACGGAAACGCCTCCCTTGCTATTCCTGCCTTTGCCTACACTTTCTGCACTGGACTGTCCATCAAAACTCTCAAAGTCCTCCATCCAATCAGACCCCAGCAGCCGGTGGCGTTCTTCAGCCCAATTTACCTGCGGGCAATGGACCGTTTCTGGAAGGGGCGTGGCCTGAAGTCAGTCCGCCTCTCCTCGGGGTTTATGCTAATTAACACGGCTCTGGAACTGTGTGAGGATGTGCACGTGTACGGATTCTGGCCGTTTGGCGCCGATCTGCAGGACAATCCCGTTCCGTACCATTATTACGACCAGCTGAGGCCGCACCCCTACATGCACAAAATGCCGGAGGAGTTTGTGCGGCTTCTGCAGCTCCACAGCCAGGGGGCGCTGACACTGCACCTGCAGCCCTGCTCCTCAGACACACCCTGACATCTGCACGCGCAAAGACGCCTCGTTTAACCTTATAACGTGCACTTTTTGCATCTGTAACCATTGTAGACGTTATCAAGTGCACTCCATCCAGTGCGATATGTGTTACGGAATAAGTGGTTAGGGCCAGAATACGTATTGATTTGTTTTGCCATTTAAACAACCTTGATGACCATGTTAACTGATCTATAATGCGCGCTGGACGCTGTCGTGTGGATCCGTCAGATTAACATCACGTAATTCACCCATTTCTCCCAAAATGCATGAAAGTAAGTGACCAGTGAACTGGGAAGAAGCAGAGTAAACTTTATGGTCACCTACACAGTGTCTATTTGATAGGAATAAAACATGTCGTCAAATTTTAATTGAAAGAATCATTAGCGCCAACCAAAGCTCCAATATCATTATGTCTCAGTTAGCTAGTGATAGGTTAAGAGTTGTTGTTTAAGATGTGTGTTTAATAATTTATGTTGTTAAAGTAACACTTTGTAATGTAATGTAATGTTAAGTAACACTCTGTTCTGTAAATGCATTGTCTGCTGGTTTATCTACTTTTCAGCACACCACATAAAGAATGGCTTGAAGAACTTTGCACCTACAGAAATGAACTTTTAAATACCAATAAATCATAAAATATGTGCACATCTTGTCTGTAAGCAATGGGTACATTGTCAAAGTTTATGTTTATTTTAGATACGTATTGTGTGTGTGTGTGTGTGTATGTATATACACACACAAAATATTTTAATACAAGTGTTAATAAATTTTTCAGCATACGTCTTGCATTGTTTCTGAAATGAAAAAAATTACTCTTTAACTGTATTCTGAACATGAGGATCAAACGTCAGATTAGTGTCAAATACCACCCCCAGATATTTTTTTATTTATTTTGATACTCTAAAGCTGTGCCTTCCGCTTTTTATAGCTACCGTTTTATTGATTAGATGGGGTGAACCAATAAGCATTACCTCGGTCTTATCACTATTAAGACACTATTTATGCTGTGTTCAAGAAAGCCAATAGCTGCAGTATCACCAGGTTTAGAATGAATCTGGGGGTCGTTCACATAAAAGTGAAACTTAAGACCAAGGGATCTAAGTAGCTGACCAAGAGGAAAGAAGTACATAGTAAAAAGTAGGGGGCTCAAAATGGAACCCTGTGGGACACCAGATTGAACTGAACCGACTTTGGAATGACATCCACCCAGGGAAACAAATTGTCTACAATTTGAAAGGTAAGATATGAACCAATTTAATACAGTGTCAGTAACAACAAAAACTTTATACAATACTGGTTGTGTCAAAGCAGCTTTACAGTGTTAAACGAGATATATCCAGCTGCAGCAGTTTCAGAACCGCAGCCACAGAACCGGAAGTGAGGGGCGGCGTTATTGACAACAAGAGAGCACGGTGAGTAGTCTTAAAAATTATTGTATAAAATATTTTAATAATTATCGTATATAATATGTTAAGCATTTATCTGCTAAGTACTTAATAATGTGTGCTTGGCTTTATTATCTTATATCAAAGCTTGAATTCGTAGTCATACTTTATAGTATATATCTTTTTCTGTGTATTTGTCGATTAATTTTCGGATGCATGCTGTAAACGGGCCTTGCGTTGAAGTTTTGAAGACATTTATTATTCTTAAAAATAAATAGTTTGCTTTGATTCCCTCTGTTATATGCATTGTTTAAGTTATAATCTTGTGACAATAGGAACAATTGTTGTATGTTTGTTGTAGTGGGGAACCAGAAGAGGGAAGCACGCTATGGGTAAACGCATGTGGAAATGAGTGTAGAGGCTTTCAAGTTTATTAAAAGAAAGTCAAGTTAGTTGCAGAAGTCTGTGTCTTTATTGAATAGAGATGACACTTAAAACATGGTGGCAGCGTGGGCACTTTTAGAGTGTTAGTTTAGAAGTTAAGACTTAGACGGCGAAGAGCTGCTCCTGTGCAGAGTTGCAAGATGGATGGATTAAAGCCCCCATCACCGTTGTGCATGGACGCCGACAACCTTTCCAAGTCCTGGAAATCCTGGAGGGACCAGTTTTAATCTCTACTTGGAGCTGACTATGTCGGACGCGGAGGAAAAGATGAGGTCAAATTGTTTTTTACTACCTCATCGGCGAGAGCGGTCGGGAACTGCTGGAAACTCTAATGAGTGACGTAGCCGCGGATGCACGAACGTTAACGAATATTATTGCAAAGTTTGATGAACACTGTAATCCTAGTATAAACGAGACAGTAGAAACGTTATCGATTCTTCTCAAAAAGCAGGGAGCAGAGCAGTCGATCGATAATTACGTCACGGAGTTGCGAATGCTTGCTAAAACATGCAACTTTGGAGAAATCAAAGACTCACTCATACGTGACAGAATAGTATGCGGAATTAACAACGAAGGACTGAGAGAGAGACTGCTTCGTGAGAAAGATTTAACACTTCAGACGTGCATACGTATATGCAGAGCAGGCGGAGCTGTCGCGGCAGAACAGCAAAGCCATTGCAGGTGCCGCGGTAGAAGAGGGTGCATGCCGTCAGACAAGGAGCACGCCTAGATCGCCATCCACCCGGCAGTATGATCACGTGCAGATTCTGTGGTAAAGACCATGAAAAGAACAAACAGAAATGCCCAGCTTTTGGTAAAGAAATGTAAAAAGTGTGGAAAGCCAAATCACTTTGCAGTTTAAATGTAGAGCCCAGCTGAGACAAGGAAACCATAAATCAGTAAACAAAGTGACTGAACAGGACAGTGACGAGTATGAGGACATCCTCACTGTGGGTGTAGCAAAATCCAGAGACTGTAAAGAAAAAAGAGGAAGAAAATGAAAAGAAAACACAGCTGTACGCAGGGATGCTTTTGGGAAAGGGACCTTGTGAAATTTCAGATTGACTGTGGAGCAAGCTGCAATGTAATTCCTATCAGTCTGCTGAGCCCAGATATAAAACTGGAGGATACAAAAACTGTACTAATAATGTACAACCAAAGCAAAGTGAGACCACTAGGAAAGTGCAAACTGAAAGTAAGAAACCCGAGAAACCACAAACTGTACAGGCTGGAATTCCAGGTGGTGGATAACAACTGTACTGTCCCCCTAATAGGGAAGAGGGCAAGTGAAGCTATGAAGCTCATCAAAGTACATTATGAGAACATTCTTGCAATAGACAGTATAGTCACCACAGAAAAGCCTGCGACCAGCCAGTGGTCACTAGAGCAGATAAAGACTGAATATGCTGATGTATTCAGGGGTGATGGCTGCCTGGAGGGTGAGTACAAAATATAGAGATTGACAACACTGTTAAACCTGTACAGCTCCCAAAAAGAAGGGTTCCAGTAGCCATGATGAAACCTTTGAAGGAAGAGCTTGCAAGATCTGCAGAGGAGAGGAATCATTGTGCCAGTAGAGAGGAGCACGAATTGGATCAGTAGTATGGTGGTCGTACAGAAGCCCAGCGGCAGTCTCAGAGTATGTATAGATCCAAGACCTTTAAACAGAGCTTTAAAGCGCAGTCGTCATTTCCCACTACCTACTATTGATGACATACTCCCTGAACTGTCAAAAGCCAAAGTGTTTACTGTGTGCGATGTTAAAAGTGGATTCTGGACGTCGAGCTGGAGGAAGACTCCAGCTATCTCACCACATTTTCTTCCCCGTTCGGCAGGTATCGATGGCTGCGCATGCCCATGGGCATAAGTCCGGCCCCTGAAATCTTTCAGAGGAAGCCCACAGTCGCATTAGAGGGCCTGCCAGGAGTATACATCATTGCTGATGATGTGCTCATTACAGGACAAGGAGAGACACAAAGAATCAGCTGAGAGAGACCATGATGAAAAACTGAAAGTATTTTCTAGCACGATGCAGAGAGAAAGGTATCAAGCTAAATGCTGATAAGTTCAAATTGAGACAAAGAGAAGTCTCTTACATCGGACACCTCCTGACATCTGATGGATTGAAAATAGACCCAGACAAAGTTCGAGCAATAACACACATGCAGAAACCAACAGATGTAAAAGCAGTTCAGAGACTACTAGGGATGGTAAATTACCTCTCAAAAGTTTTGTGCACATCTTTCAGACCAGTGTGAGGCTCTGAGACAGTTGACACACAAAAAACTGTGAATGGAGATGGACTGCACAGCACGAAGAGGCATTCTGTAAAATAAAAAGAAACAATTGCAAATGCTCCAGTGTTAAAGTATTATAACCCTGATGAAGAACTTACCATCCAATGTGATGCCTCAGAGGGAGGCCTTGGTGCTGCACTCATGCAAGGAGGTAAGCCAGTAGCATTCACAAGCAGAGCCCTAACACAGACAACAGCGCTAAAGAACGGGGCTACGCACAGATAGAGAAAGAGTTACTAGCTCTACTGTTCGGGATGGAAAAGTTTTCACCATTATACATACGGACGGAAAGTAGCAGCACAAAGTGATCACAAACCCTTGGAAAAACATCCTGCGTAAGCCATTATTGAGTGCACCTAAAAGACTCCAACGGATGATGCTGAGACTTCAAAAATATATGATGTGGAGGTTGTGTATGTTCCAGGGCCAGAGATGTGGCTAGCAGACACGCTAAGTAGAGCATATCTGCCCGAGAGCACACCCCAGGGGAGATGTTTGAAGCAGAGTTAGAGACAATAAACATGACACAACATGTACCGATCTCAGCAGACAGATTTGGGTCTATCCGTTCTGCAACAGAAAAGGACAAAACTTTGCAAACACTGATTAAAACTATACTACAAGGTTGGCCAAAGAACAAGGCTGACACACCAAAAGAAATAGGTCATTATTACCTGTTTCAAGAGGAGTTGAGCTACCAGGATGGCATTGTTTTCAGAGGAGAACGAGCTGTTATCCCTAAGCAGCTTTGGAGGGAAATAACACAATGTATACACTCTTCGCATTTAGGTGTGGATGGATGCCTGAGGAGGGCCAGAGAGTGTGTGTGTACTGGCAAGGGAATGAATGAGCAGATCAAATCACATGTACAAGCAGTGTGACACCTGCCACGCAGTGGACTGTAACCAGCAAAAGGAGACACTGCGTCCACATGAAATGCCGGACAGCCCCTTGGGCCAAGGTAGGCACTGACCTTTTTACTTTTGACAACAAGGACTATCTAATTACAGTAGACTATTATTCCAAATTTTGGGAAATTGATTACCTGACAGACACCAAATCGACTACTGTTATAAGAAAGCTGAAAGGTCACTTTGCCCGCCAGGGTATTCCAGACATCGTCATCTCTGACAATGGCCCACAGTTTTCATCACAGGAGTTTCAGAAGTTCAGTGACCATTGGGCATTTCTTCACAAAACTTCATCACCTGGCTATCCTCAGAGTAATGGCAAGGCAGAATCAGCAGTCAAAACTGCCAAGAGATTGATGCGTAAAGCACAAATGTCAAGACAGGATCCATATCTAGCAATCCTAGATCATAGAAACACACCAACACACGGATTGTCAACCAGCCCAGCACAGAGAGAGATTACTGAGCCGTCACACAAAGACGCTTCTACCCACGAAAAACCAGCCTCCTACAACAACAAGATTCAGAATTCTTTGAAAGAATTGATAACAAATCACAACGGCAACAAACATACTACGACAGATCAGCCAAAGACTTAGACACACTAAAACGAGGTGACCCTGTCAGAATACAACCATTTGAGCCTCATAAGATCTGGAGAAAGGGGACGGTGGTGGAGCCCATTGACTCAAGATCGTACAATGTCCAGTTGGAGTCTGGAGGTGTTATAAGGAGGAACAGGAGACATCTCCGAAGGGACCAGGGAATGACCCTCAGAGTCTCCAACCAAACAGAGACTGTTTGTTGCTGACAATACAGAACACACAGGAACTGCAGATTCTCAATCACAAACATCCAACAATGTGGAAAATCAGATGCAGAACACCAAACAGACAGACATCCCAGCATCTAATGTCACGAAAGCAGGGCGATTGATAAAGAAACCTCAATACTTAAAAGACTATATCACAAGTTAAAAAAAAAAAAAAAAAAAAAAGAAAAAGAAAAGAAAAAGAAATGTGAAACTGTACTAAGGAAATGTGATATTAATATACAGAAGTTATAAGGAAATTTATTTTTGTTCGTATCAGAAATCAAGAGCTGTTCAGAATGCTAGTTACATGTAGCAAGTTTAAAAAAAAAAAAAAGAGAAAGGATGTGACAATAGGAACAATTGTTGTATGTTTGTTGTAGTGGGGAACCAGAAAAGGGAAGCACGCTATGGGTAAACGCATGTGGAAATGAGTGTAGAGGCTTTCAAGTTTATTAAAAGAAAGTCAAGTTAGTTGCAGAAGTCTGTCTTTATTGAATAGAGATGACACTTAAAACAAATATTACCTAGTTTAGTTATTTTAATCCCATTTGTCATCACTGAGATAATTATGTGTGGATTCATCTCTTGTAGAGACATATAAAGATTCAGAGAGGTGACACATGATCTGAGCAGTGCAACAAGTGTTACAGTTTCTACTTGACCAGCATGTTTATCCAGCCAAACTGTTTAAATTAAAATCTTCAAATCCACTTCAACAAGGCAGTTGTATGTGGAGGTATGAATATCTTGAGTTGTTCATTTAATATATGTACTCACACTTTATTATTGCAGAATAGTTTACCCGTGTACTTATTTATTTATTTTAGGCTATACTATACATTTTCCCAATCAATTATTGGTGATTATTTAGTTTTTAAATAAGAAACTATAAAGCTTTTTTGTGCTATTTACAGGGAGAATATTCTTATTTTTGGTTGTTTTCCAGTACATCTTGCCTTGGGAGCACCCTTTGATTTTACATCTGTAAGTAG
Organism: Cyprinus carpio; assembly: GCF_018340385.1. NCBI lineage: Eukaryota > Metazoa > Chordata > Actinopteri > Cypriniformes > Cyprinidae > Cyprinus > Cyprinus carpio. The sequence continues at coordinate 20,974,089 of NC_056594.1, read as the reverse complement.
TTATCAGTCAAAGTAATTGATCTTTATGATGTTGTAACAGTTGATATTTAAAGATTTCTCTATGTTCGTGTCTTCCAGTGTGACACTCCAATCATACGGAGATGGTGGACTCTTATTCTTCTGGAGAACTTTGGACTTTCCTCTGAAAGGTACTGCACATTTCTTACAGCCTACCATTACATTTGCACCCCCTTCTGACCATTTTGAAATTAACCATTTGAAATGGCTCCCTTACAACAGACATCTGCTCAGGGAGCCAGTGGAAGAGCCTCGTTTCCTTATTATAGAGGAAGAGGACGAGGAAAAGGGCCTCAACAATATGCGCCCTCCAGAAGCTTGTGTTCTGCAAGTGAACAGCGCTTTGTAGAGAACTGGATTGCTCATGACGTTACAAAAGTGAAGCCGCCGCCATATTGGTATTCACTAGTATTCCCATATATTCTATTGAATTAATAGGAAATCGTATGATTTTAATGAGAAAACATCACCTAACAAGTCAGCGTTTTTATATCTGAAGTATTACTGTACATTTTTTCAATGCAAACGTCCATGTATGTTTTTTGTTTAATATACTATATTTGTTTATTTGTATTAAAAGGTTCCATTGATATACATTACAGAAGCGAATATCAATATATGCATTACAAATGACAACGTGCTCATTCTGACATCTGAATAAAGATTTATGCTTTGTATACACATGCCTCAAATAATTTAATTATTTCACTATTTATGTAATTTTGGTATAGTGTTTTAATTCGTTTTATTACTTGACTGCAAATGTTTCAAAAATGATTTCATTAACAGCATTCATTTTGAAGCAGATAATGATTTAAACGTTGGTTATATTAATGATTAATTTTAAATACTGCTAGTAAAATGACAGTCTGTGTTTTCCGCATCGGTGAAATTATAGGGCCATATGTCTCAGAATAGTAAGTGCAATGTGGGAAAGAAATCAATTAAATCTGTATTTGGATGTGTGTAAATATTCAAATGTAATCCCCTTTGTAATCGTTAACATTTTCATAAGTAACCTGTAATTTAATTTAAAAAAATTTCTTAGTAACTGTAACTGATTACAGTTACATTTATTTTGTAATTAAATTACGTAACGCCGTTACATGTAACTAGTTACTCCCCAACACTGTATATAATATGCATAATGATTGCATAATGGTGCATAATGATTTAAACGTTGGTTATATTAATGAATAATTTGAAATACTGCTAGTAAAATGCCATAGAATTAGCGCAATCTTGGAGAGCCTGAAATAGATGCTCAATCAGGACATTAAAAATATGCACAAAACTTAGAGAAAACTCAGAGAAATAACTGGCTACATATGTACTTGTACCAGATATATATTCATGTTGAATATTTCCTGCTTAATTACGTACATAAATATATTTTGTGTTGGCTCGAAAAGAGTCAAAAAAGTAAAAGTCTGCTTTACTGTCAATTCTGTCACATGTACAGCACATACATACAGAGAATTGAAACTGCGTTACTCTCAGACCCTTGGTGCATACAGTTAACACTTAACACTAACAATAGACATAATTCAGATAAATACAGTTTAAATATATATAAAATACAAATATACAAATAAGGACATTGTTAAAAAAGAGGGAGAGAGAGATAGAAAAAGTGGCGTAAGGCACATGGCAGTGCAAACCAGTGATGTAAACAAACTGTGAAGATATGAGTGTAGTGCAAAAAAGAGCTTATCAGTCTGTTAAAGTGATACAGAGCTCAGAGAACAATCTTTAATTAAACTGTCGGAGAGGTAGTGAGCATTCCAATGCTGCACAAAAACACCATGAACATTGCAGATAACATCAGGGGCCTGTTCTTCGTACGTCGCTTATTACATCCGAGATTAAATGTCACATCCAAGATGATATCATCGCGCTAATCGGGATCTGGCTAATTCAGTTTTTCGAAAGCACCTGTTGTTGATGATTAGTATGGCTGGATTGAGTTATCTGAGATAATTGCGCGTTCAACAATTCATCTAAAAGCTGCTATGTATGGATACTCGAAACCAATGCAGCGATTGGCTGGCGGCAAGACAGCAACGTAATGACATCATATAATTAAAAAAGACACCTGACAAAAGACTTGACAAATTTGTAGACTTTTATAAGTGTGGCAGGATTAGTGAAGCCCTTCCTGCTTGCATTTGGTTGGCTGGTGGTTCATTGATAGTCCTATCACCGGGCAGTGAGCAAATATATAAATTCGTGGTTGAGGTAGTATGGCATCGCAATTGTAATTTCATTGCAGACAGACCAGTGACGTCATTATTTGGGGTTAGCTTCCCTGTTGTTGGGGCTACGTGGGAACTACCATCTGAAGATGCTGTTGCTTTATTTTGGTTGTGTGTGTGTGTGTTCGTTCCTTGGTTTTATTAACATTTTTCTTTTGTATTGATTGGAAGTCTTTATTGTGAAACATGTTGATCATTGTGAGTGTGCTCCTGAGTTCGTTTTAATTGTGCTTGATTTACTTTTGTTCGGTGCTGTAGTAACTGATTATTGCTCTGTAGTATTTTGGTGTATTTAAGTATTTGTGGGTGGGCAACTCCCCTTATTGTAATCCATCTGTGATAAGGACTGTGTCTTCAAGTGTATAACCTGATTTCTGCTTTTTACAGGACCTGAGTGCCTAAGCAGGGGTAGGATTCCGTGTGTGTGTGTGTGTGCCGATTGTGCCCTTTGGTCCTGCTGTCATTCCTCAGTTCCTGTACCGTCATCCTTGGATGTCCTTGATGACCCAGGTTGCCCATTGTGGTATTGTTTTGAAGATTCATGATTTCTAATATCTGTACAGGCTTTACATTTTTATTTCAATGAGGCAATTCATTTAATTTTATATTTGAAACAGGTTTGTTACGTGACAGCATTAAAGTTTCTTAAGGGTCAAGATCATGTTATCTGCATCTCCTGCGCTCCATCAGGCCACTCCCATAATAGCGGTCATCACTCAAATTAATGCACGACTCTACATTATCTGTATAGCATGTGTGTAAGACTCGAATACAATTATGAAGTAATTATTTTATATACTTGTTTACTGCAAGCAGTTTACAGACCTGTTGCTATGACTTCAACTCTGGGATGAGCTTCTAATTATATTAATTATGAAGCTATGGGTTGTAAATAGCAGGGCTCTAGACTAACTTTTTGCACTGGTTGCACAGGTGCACCTAAAAAAAAAAAAGTTAGGTGCACCCAAATTTTCGACCGCATCGCATTTAACACCTCATTACAAGTTAAACTTTTTTTTTTTTTTTTTTTTTTTTTTTTTTTTTTTTTTAAATCGCTGTCCATATAGGCAATATTGACTTGTAAATTATTAACTAACAATCTGGTCAACGTAAAGTTCTTTATTTGAAGCACAATTCTACAAGAAAGGTATAACTTACTGAAAAAGTGTTGGTGCTTAAAGTGCTTCCCTGAGCTGAAATTTACACTTAAACCCCCCGCCCACCCAGATGTCTTGCGATAGACTTGTTTTTAGTAAATTTCTAACTGCATCTGGCAGTGGCGGATCCTGGCATGTGTAGCTGCCTAGGGCCGCTTTCTTCTCCTCTTTATACTTAATTTTAGGCGGTTTCTGATATTTGACAGATATCGAGAGCGCATAATGTTACATGATCCATGTAATGCGCGAGCACGAATCTCCACTCGCAAGTGGATTTCCTTCACTCACACAAAACTGGATGTGTGCTTTTAAATACACATTGTTCTTTTATGAATTGGCTCTGCTTTTGCACAGAGATTACGTGTATGCTTAAACGTTCTTTCATCACTGAAGACTAGAAGCGCTTTTTTTCTAATTCAGATGAGGAGTAGGCTTATCTCATTAAATGGAAGCAAGCTGATTATAGTCAGCCTTCACTAGTTATTTATTTTATTAATAGCCTACTTATTTTAGTTAAGTGCTTAACTTATAAATATTCATTTATTCAGTTGTTTTATTAAGTGCATTTGTATTTAGTTGTTTTTGTATATAGTTTTGCAATAAAAGCGTATTAACCAGGTCCCAGAAATAATCACTGAGGGTGCTTCTAAAATTAGTGAGGTGGCTCTAGTCTTAATGCCCATTTTCACATTTTCTCCCGTCTATTACTTTGGTCATCATTGTGTCAATCACTTCTACTTCGAGAGTGAATCCCACATAAATATGCAGATGTCATTCCCGAAACTTTGCAACGTGTGTGTGGCTGAAAAACAAAGTTATACATTTTAAATGGATCATAGACTAGAAAGCTTGCAAAGAGTGCTCATTACCACTAAAAAAGCTGTCACTCTTTGTTTAAACGAGTGAGTGTATAACCCCCCACCCCCCCGGCCACCCTCTTTTGGCCAAGTGCCCCAGACTGGCCACCCCATTTAAAATGGTCTAGACACGCCCCTGCTCGTCTGAGGAGATGGCGAGTCCGGATCAGCAAATTCATACTTGCGACACAGACCCAGAAAACACTAGTTTATTAGTAAATAATTAAAATATCTCCTTGCTATTTCCCCCTGTAGTAATTACCTACATTTATGGTAATTACTTTTGCCAGTGCTTTGCGGCAAGCTTGAGCTTATTGCGTGTATTTGAACGCAGAACAGGTCATCTGCGCTGACAGCACACACCATACCGTTGCTGCGGGACACTAAACACTGTCCAACCGCTCTTGACAATCGTGGAAGCACGGTCTCGTGTTGTTTCCACCAGCGCGACAAACAGGCGGGAGGCCCGGCCCGCGTCTGAACTATGACGTGACAACTGGCCCGAAGCCCGGCTCGAGGGGCGTAAAAAAGTCGGGGTCCGTCGGGCTCGGGCTGAAACGTAGAGCTCTGTCTGTTGTTGAACCACAGGGAGACTTTCAGAGTCGCGGATCATTTTTTTCCCCCCACGAACGGCTGGTCGCACCGGTGCGACCTCGGATTTTTTTAGTCGCACCATTGAGAAATTAGGTCGCACTCTAGAGCCCTGAAATAGCATAGTTCCTTCAAAAGTTGAAAAATATGCTATAATAAGTTTTGAGATTCTAAGCTACTTTAGTGATTAATCACAGGACAGCGCTGACAACAACTAGTTTCTGCGTTCCTCTGTGCGCGCGATCTTCACAGCTACTGTTTATATGAGTGTGCGTGCCACAATGCAGCTGCGCAAACATGGTAGCTCGATATAATAATACACATCCGATCGTCTAATCGCTTGAATGTCCAAACCATAAAACAAATACAACTGACAAAATTTAGTGAAGATGCAAGGCTCACCGCTCGCGCGCCATCACTGTGTTGAACCGGCGTTTATGTTTTGCTTTTATGCCACTGACTGGACGGGGCAGAGTCATGTGGCTAAACACGCGGTAGTATGCTTTTAAGGGGGAAGTATTAACAACATCAATAAAAAAAAAAAAAAACGAAATAACCGACATGGGAAAATTTCGTCGGTTAGAGGTTCTGAATTTCGGTTTCGTTTACTTTTCGATTAATCGTCCAGCCCTAGAACCAACCCAAGATCATACCAAATCATCAACAATCAAATCCAGCTAACAGAGTTAGCGACGTATGAAGAACGGGACCCTGAAGTAACAATTAATTTACATACACATCTCAAAGCTAATTCTGTGTGTTTGATACTCGAATTGGGTGCCAGTGGTGTAGCGGACGGGCCCGCAGGGCACGCACTGCGGGGGGGCCCCGCGTTGTGGGGGGCCCCCAAAAAATTGACTCGAATAAATAATTAAAGCGTTTTTTATAACGTGAACGTATAGGACTTTTATTTTGGTAGTAATTGCAGCCTACCGTGTTTGGCGATTATGACCATATCTGTTGTCCTTGTTATCCAATCACGATTAAGAATTTCCGCAACTGTTTAGAGAGTGAAGCTTATGAGCGCAAAATGAGTAAAAGAAAATATGTCAGCGGAGCTCAAAAACGGATTAACCAACACCGAAAAGAGCAATTCAATGCAAAACTACCGAAAATTTCATCCATATTTCTTCCAAATCAGCGGGAAGGAGCTGCGAGAGCGAGCACGGGTAACGTTACTCAGGAGTTTGCTAGCAGTGTCATCACGGACATTACTGCTTCCAACGTGGGCGCGGCTGTGGTGAATGATACGCCAGACATGGACTCAGATGCTAAAAGATGTGAAAAGTTCTTAATAAATAAATACGAAATAATTACATACTATTAAATTCCACAATACTAATTCACGATTTTGAATGAAAAGGTGAATCCCCCATCTAATTATGCGGTGAGGGGCCCCCGCCTCCACTCTTGCGGGTGGGCCAACGCAGTTTGCGCTACGCCACTGGGTGCCAGTAGGGAATAGTAAGACGGTGGCTTGAACACTTCCGTTGGCTTCAGGTTAGAAAGCAATGAGCGATCCAGTCATCATATAGATCAGTGTTATCACCACTAAAGTTTGAAACAATACAGCTCTTACCACTAGAGAAAGTAAAGTATCACCCGTAGATTCCTGAAGAGTGTTTTTGAAGCTCAAAGTGTGCAGAGTGGGCGGTTGCCATCTTGGCAGCGTCACTGCGCGTCACTCCCGGATAATCGAAAATGGCCAAAAAAGGCAGGAGCTGGTTACTGAAGCCACGCCCACCTAGCTCAACGGCAGCGTCAGCAGCGGCAATCCACCTGTCACTTAAGTGGCCACTTCCTTAATTATGCAGAATTTAAAGGTTTAATATAATTTAAACGGAAATTATAAAAAAAAATCACCCCCTCACAGTTGTCATGAAGGGCAAAATTAGCTATATAGACCAAAAACATTTTTTTTAACCAGGCTGTAAACATGTTTTTTTGCTGCTGTAAAGTTGGGCATTTTAACTTGGGGAGTCTATGGGATTGACTCCCTTTTGCAGCCAGCCTCTAGCGGCCAGTCGACGAATTACAGTTTAAGTCACTTCCATGTTGGCTTCACGAGAGCAAGCGGGAGGTTGCGCTTGATTGTTTACCACTAACGAGCTGCACCTGAGCAGAGCCGTTGAGAAATACCTTGTCCAAATACACACACTTGCAGCAAAGTCCCTTTAAGACAAATCATGTCACTCGGCGGCGGCAGTCCTTAGCGCAGATCTCAGAACGCTGACTGTTTCAACTTATATCAACCCAGACGCTTCTAACGGCAGCTGCAGTGACGCGCTGACTTTACCGATTAGCAATTGGCTCTTTCATTCAGAAGGCGGGGCTTCCTGCAATTGAGTGGCCATATTGAGTGTTGCATTTTTCCCCATTCAAAACTATACGAGTGACAGGTCTTGGGTGTTCTATAGTCTTTGCTTATAGTCTTGGCCACTTGAGAGTGCGTGTGTGCGACAGAAATTAAGTGCACAAGACTGTCCAAAAACACCAAAGCGCAGTGCCCTTAACGCACACTAAATCCACACTATCTCAAATACCGCTCCAGAGGGGTATTCAAGGCTTAGTGTATCCCATCATGCATCATGTTGTGGAAATAAATCGCAAGACTTTTTGCGAAGATTGCGAGAGGGCACGGAAACCTTTCCAATGTAAGTTAAATATTAATAATAATTAGAAATTACATATAATTTGGCAGTAAAACAAAGTAAAGCAATATTTCAATCATCAAACAGTGCGACAAACATTGTAAAAACAATTAAAGTGTCTTAATATATTCAAAACATTAATATTAAAAGATCAAATTTAGTAATCACTATATTAATGATGCATAGTTTACATTGGCAAGCAGATGATGCAATAGCATTTTTCTGTTTTGTGTTAAACAATACACCTGAAATTAAATGGGTGCATATTTTAAAGGGGTCATCCGATGCCAGTTTTCCACAAGTTAATATGATTCTTTAGGGTCTTAACGAAAAGTCTATAACATAGTTTTGCTTAAAATTTCTCAATGGTAGTGTGAAACAACACATTTTTAACCCTGTCAAAAACAGCTCTTTTCAGAGCAAGCCGTTTTGTAGCATTTTCCTTTAAATGTTAATGAGCTCTGCTGACCCCGCCCCTCTCTTCCTAGGTGCTCTCTGGGGGACTGTTTACTTTAGCACATTCATCTTGAAACTTTAATTACCACATTATTAGGAAAGGCAATTTGCAAAGATTCATCAAAAAACCTTACACTCACTTCTTCTGTTGGTGAAACTGGATCAGAAATGATTCACGCTAACATAAGCATTTATGTAGATCGAGAGGACATTCCCTTCAGAAACAAGCGTAATCCACTGTGTCTTCAGTGGCTTAGATATCGGGAGTAAATGACGACTGCTATGTTCATTATTGCATCCAAAAACAGAACACCTCAATTGCTTAGGAGTCATTCTTGTCTACATCTGCTCTGGTGGTGAAACAATGGCGGTCTGATGACAGTCACTCAGAGCGGAGCTAAGGTAAGACGCCAGTCCAGTCTGTGCTGAAACGCTACTGTCACTCAAACTATTGTGGGAGGGGCAGAAAACTGAATATTTTTATGGCAGTTTTATAGACATGTATTTTCAAAGAACAATTTTTTTGTTCTGAAATCTTAGACTGCAAATATCCAGTTTTTAAAAATACAGCTTCAAGTTTTCAAGATGAAGAGGAAATTCAGAACATCAAATTCAATATTCTACAATTCAATAACCAGAAATTCAGATCGTAGAGAAAGTAGGTCAGAGGTCATCCACAAAGGAGAGCAGATTATCTCCGAAAAGTCAAATGAAGCCTTTTGGCCAATTAGTAGTAGTAGTATAGCGATTTTATCTTTCATGTAAAAATGATTCTGGATGCCGTTACAGAGGACTACAAGACTACAGAGGCACACTGTATGAACCTACAATCTATCTATATCTATCTATCTATCTATCTATCTATCTATCTATATATATACAGTACAGGTCAAAAGTTTGGAAACATTACTATTTTTAATGTTTTTGAAAGAAGTCTCTTCTCCTCATCAAGCCTGCATTTATTTAATCAAAAAAACAGAAAAAACAGTAATATTGTGAAATATTATTACAACTTAAAATAATAGTTTTCTATTTGAATATACTTTTAAAAAATAATTTATTCCTGTGATGCAAAGCTGAATTTTCAGCATCATTACTCCAGCCTTCAGTGTCACATCCAGTCTATCACATGATCATTTAGAAATCATTCTAATATTCTGATTTATTATGAGTGTTGGAAACAGTTCTGCTGTCTAATATATTTGATGAATAAAAGGTTAAAAAGAACTGCATTTATTCAAAATAAAAAAAATAATTCTAATATATATTCTAATAATGTATTTTCTTTACTATCACTTTTTATCAATTTAACACATCCTTGCTGAATAAAAGTATTGATTTTATTTAAAAAAAAGAAAGAAAAAAAAATACTGACCCCAAATTACTGACCAGTAGTGTATATTATTATTACAAAATATTTATTTTAAAAACATAGCTTCTTCTTTTTTTTTTTTATTTACTTTTTTTATTCATCAAAGTATCCTAAAAAGTATCACATGTTCTGAAAAAATATTAAGCAGCAGAACTGTTTCCAACTTTGATAATGAATCATCATATTAGAATAATTTCTAAAGCATCATGTGATAATGATCCTAAAAATTCAGCTTTGCATCACAGAAATAAATGATAATTTAAAGTATAATAAATTTAAAAAAAAATATTTTAAATTGTAATAATATATCACAATATTACATTTTTTTCTGTATTTTTGATCAAATAAATGCAGGCTTGATGAGCAGAAGAAACTTCTTTCAAAAACATTAAAAATAGTAATGTTTCCAAACTTTTGACCTGTACTGTATATTAGTTTAATGTGTGTTAAGCGGAAACGAGTGGTTATACTGTAATTGTATATGTTTATTCACAATGTCTTCACCTCAAAACACAGTTTACAAACATCAGTATGGATTCCGATCACGGAATGAATGAAGCTAAATTGCATTAATAACAGACTTATGTTTAACACTTACACCGTGTCTAGACCAGACGCGAGCAGTGAGACGCGTCGCGACAAAAGACAGCAGAACCTATTTATTATAATCAATACTGTCCAAACTGAATGCAAATTCCCAACGGCAAATTAATTCCCTGTTATTCCTGACGTAGTCCAAGCTCTTTGCAATGGGCGCTTTGTCGCAAGCAGTCACGTCCATATAGTGTTGCATCGTGCCACAAATATCACTGATTATAATCAATGGGCTCTACTGTCTTTTTTGCTTTCGCTTGCGTCCTGTGCTGTTTGAAAATACATGTCTATAAAACTCTCCCATGAAAAATATTAATTTGTGTTGAATTTCAAATGTTTAACATGCAAGTTCAAAAAAAAAAATCAAATTCAGAACTATGTTAAATGCCACATATTCAGTTTTGTTAAATGACACTTGTCAATATAGGGGGAGTCGTGGCCTAATGGTTAGAGAGTCGGACTCCCAATCGAAGGGTTGTGAGTTCGAGTCTCGGCCCGGCAGGAATCGTGGGTGGGGGGAGTGCATGTACACTTCTCCACCTTCAATACCACGACTTAGGTGCCCTTGAGCAAGGCAAATCGAACCCCCAATGCTCCCCGGGCGCCGCAGCATAAAATGGCTGCCCACCTGCTCCGGGTGTGTGTTCACAGTGTGTGTGTGTGTTCACTGCTCTGTGTGTGTTGCACTTCGGATGGGTTAAATGCAGAGCACGAATGCTGAGCTTTCACTTACTTTCACTTATAACTGTCAATTAAAAATTTTCAAAACTCAATGTCAGTTTTGTTAAATGACACTTGTCAATCATTCAAATTTACACATTACAAATTTAATTAGTTGTGTCATATTATAAGCTCCATATGGGCCTGTTACACATGTTCAAAGCTCGATGAACATTCTGAAATAAGTAGTAACATTTAAAAGTCAGATAAAACTCTTTGAATGAGCATTCTGGTAAAATAGCATTTTCACTGACAATATTGCACAACACAAATGATAAGTTCTCTGACAAATGAACTGGTTTACGGGGAATGTCAGCAGGTTTTGTGAGGCGTGTGTGTGTGTTTCATCTTTAACCCCTCAATATATCTCTCTCACACACACACACACCCACAGTCTCTTTCATGTGTCTCTCTAATGGCGTTGGCATTTCTCCAGTGGATCTTCAGGCTGCTGATGGTCCTGATCATCTTTCAGGGTGTGTGTGTGATGTTTTATTACACACCTAACACACACTCATCCAGGTGAACATTTTAATATGTATATATACTTTTTTTTTTTGTAATGATTGCGAATTTAAATGAGACTCAGTGTTGCTGTTATAAAGTATGAGATACATACCTATGTCATAGTTTCTAAGTCGTATTAAGTGAGCTGATAGTTCTCTTAATTGTTGACTAGCCTACATTACTATTAACAATACTTTGCTTGCATGAAGTCTTATTTTAATATTGTTTAAATGTCATGTTTAGGTAGAAATGTCATCGTAATTTTAAACAGGATAGACAAGTTTTAGATTTAGATGTAATATGGTTTGATTTGTTCAGAGCATGAGTGTCAGAGATTGTTCAGCAGCAAATCGTAAAGTTTGTTTTGACTTTGAACTTTGCTTCATTTCTGCAATCCTTCAGTTTACTGCAGTGGGAACTGTTTGAACATCTTGCTGTAGGATATTTCTCTGCAAATAATTCCACGAGTCAAGTCAAGACAGCAGAAAGATTAGGATTAACGTTTGTACTATTAAACTAACGCCTGTTTCACACATACACCGTCTGCAGTGCGTTTGCGGTCCATGTGCGTTGCGTGTGCGGTGCTTTCACACAGGATGCGTTTGCAGTCCGCTACTGATCCGCGGCTGTTCACCACAAACACAACATTTATCAATTATTCTGATTTCAAATCATGTTAAAAAAAAAAGAAAGAAAGAAATAATAAAAAACCTTTTTCAGTATTGTGATACTCTTTTATCACAGTACAGTAATAATCTTTCATAAACCTTAGTTTAAACTCAATAAATATAAACAACATATTATTCATGCATTTGACTTCTAGGTTTGTATTCCTCATGCATGTAGCAATACATTTAAACACAGCATGCAGCCTGCTTTTCTTACGTTAAAGTTATCACAAACGTGTTCAATTAAAACTCACCACTGACAGAAAGTCGACTCTTGTGCCCTTTGCGTTTAAATCTTTATTAGAAGCAATCCCGCCGGTCTTTTGTTTTTCTACCACCACAAGTGCATCCATTAGGTTGCCTTGTTCATCTGAAAGTGCACTTTTCCTGGTTTTAAATCCAGCCAAATAGAAAGAAAAGAAAAGAAAAGAAAAATTAACGTGGAAATGTAGTAATGTAGTCATTTCACAATAAACTGATATAATTAAAGGCTACTGTGTTTCACAGTAAAATCGTGGCTTTTTGGCTAGATTTAAAAAGTGCACTTTCAGATAAACAATGCAACCTAATGGATGCACTTGTGGTGGTAGAAAAACAAAAGACCCGCGGGATTGCTCCTAATAAAGATTTAAATGTAAAAGGCATGAGAGTCGACTTTCTGTCAGTGGTGAGTTTTAATTTAACATGTTTGTGATAGCTTTAACGTAAGAAAAGTAGGCTGCATGCTGTGTTTAAATGTGTTGCTACTTGCTTGAGGAATACAAACCTATTACGTTGTTTATATTTATTGAGTTTAAACTAAGGTTTATGAAAGATCGTTACTGTACTTTGGGAAAAAAGAGTATCACAATAGTGATTTATTTTATTTATTTATTTATTTATTTATTTTTTACATGATTGGAAATCAGAATAATTGATAAATGCTGTGTTTGTGGTAAACAGCCGCGGATCAGTAGCGGACTGCAGACGCGTCCTGTGTGAAAGCAACGCACATGGGCCGCAAACGCACTGTAGACGGTGTATGCGTGAAACAGGAGTAAAAGGGCTTGGACTGGATAAAAAACTCTAAACAGAAGCATGCAGTAAATTGAGTGTGACAGCAAAATTTGATTATGTTGGTCATTTAGCGCCTTAGAAATTCAATCAAATTGAAATATGATACAGTGGCTTTGAAAGCGTGGTTCTTTTTTTCAGAGATGAGATGATGGACGCTCTTCGGCAGATGCACTGCGCTAAACTCAGACGCAAGTTTTCCATCATCAAACCGGCCAAAACGTGCGTGAGAATCAAGATCAAGCAGCGATTCTGTTTCAGAGCACAGATATCATGATTAAATGTCTTTGTTTCCTTCTCAGTATTAAAACGCAGAGTTTCACACGGGAGCTATCAGATTTCATGAGCTGCCCGTACAAATCAAACACAACGGAACGGGAGGTCAACAGGTTTGTGCGTCTTTTTTGCCTTTGACAGATGCTTTTGTTCAAACTGAAGAAGCTCCTGAGTGATGAAAGTTGAAGAACAGGAACAACTTGATGCCTCGCATTCCTGTTAATGTCATCTCTCAGTGCACTTGTGAAGCTATTGAGTTACACTGTCATGTCAAACCACAAACCTAAGAGATCCACTCATGCGTGTTCAATTTATATTTTAAGATAGTTTGATATTCTAGACAGAAATATTCTCAAACGATGTAGATTCAGTATTTTATGTCTGATGTTACGTCAGATTTAGATTCATGAAACCCTGCTGACATAATCCTGTTTATAAAGATCGCATCACCCCAACTTCTTCCTCGTCGGCTTTTCCCACGTTTTCACAGCAGCTTCATCAATATAAACATAATTGCGATATAAATTCAGAATTGTGAGATATAAACTCAGAATTGTGAGATTTAAACTCAGAATTGCAAGATATAGGCCCTAAACATATATTCGCTATATAAATTCAGAGTTACAAAATATAAACACATAATTGTGAGATATAAACATAATTGCAAGATAAAAACTCAGAATTGCGAGATAGGCTCTGCGGTGAGTGATGCGGGCCAAAGAGCCAGGCAGGAGGAGAAGAATAGAGTAGTTGAATCGGTAAAGTGCTTGATAGGGACTCGCAGCGGAGGCAGGCAACTAACCGATGCTAATGTGTGCGCGTGCCATGAGTGTAGAATACGTAAACACTTTTAAATGAAACGTAAATTCGTCCCCCGCGATTTTTTGGCCAAGTCAAGTCAAGTGTGCTCATAGAGTTTTCCATGGGCCAATGCGAATAAAACTAGATTTAAATTAAAAAATAAAAAAATAAAAAAGACACGATTGTCTCACACCACACTTTATACTCATAAAAAAAAAAAATGATATACGCGTCTCTACACACACTCTTTAGAGATTAACAAAAATTTGATTGCATCGAAATTTGTTAATACTTTACTATATTTAGGAGTGGAATATTAAAAATTGTTTAATGCAACAGTACGTAACTACAGCAACTCTGTCTAGTGCTCTTATGAAAGTTTATAGCATGATTTACTTGTTCTACAGATCTGTGTGTACTAGTATTAAATGCTACTGTTTTTGACAGCGATTATTACGTTTATGACAGATAATATCATGATAATTTTTTCGTTTCCCTTGCGTTGTCGTATCCTGCCAGCTAAAACCTGTCCATGGGCTTTTTTGATTGCTTTCAGTTTAAGTGCGATGCAGTGTTGCCAGATATTGATACTAAAACAAACAAAAACTGAAAATCAATAAAAATAAACCGAAATGATTTCCAATCTTTTGCAAATAAGAAAAGACATAGATATCACTGACTCTAAACTGAAAGTTCTAAAGTAACTTTTTTAAGTGTTAAATTAAGTGGAAAAGACAGGTCCAAAAACGCTTATAATAGCTGGATCTGGCGCCCGTGCACTGACTCCCAACTCTCTCAAGCCACGTTCACTCCGCCAGTGTCTCGCAGCGATCATTTTCATACCAGGAACGCTAAACATTCTTGTATACTGCATAAACTGAATTATACATGTCATGCAGGAATTTACATAGCAAGGATGCTTTAAACTGATCAAAAGTGACGATAAAGACATTTATAATGTTACAAAAAAATCTATTTCAGATAAATGCTGTTCTTCTGAACTTTCTATTCATCAAAGAAACCTGAAAAAATATAATCAGCTGTTTTCAACATAATAATAATAATAATAATAAATGTTTTTTGAGCAGCAAATCAGAATATTTGAATGATTTCTGAAGATCATGTGACTGGAGTATATGAAAATCTGTGTTTTCAGTATAGGTGTGTGTAATTTACTAAAACATCTAAGTATTACCAATTTCTATTTCCTACAGACCTTGTTTTAGTCATAAACTGATTAACCACATTATAAAAACCCACAGGAAAACCTCAAGGGAACAATACTTTGATGTTTAACTCTGACATAAATCACACACACTCATACTGAAAACACACATTTTGAAGCAGTTATGTTTATTTTTAGAATTGTCCTTTTCTTGAACGTTTGCAGTGCCAGCAGTGTTGGGGAAAGTTACTTTTTAAAGTAATGCATTACAATATTGTGTTACTCCCTTAAAAGTAACTAATTGTGTTACTTAGTTACTTTTTATGGAAAGCAATGTTACACGTTACTTTTGCGTTACGTTTTCTCATCTGGGCTGGGCTTGCTTGTTTGTTTTTAATATAAAAAAGTTGTATTTTAGGAGTAATGATGCAAAAAAA
>NC_056594.1:20903511-20953511 GCF_018340385.1 Cyprinus carpio | reverse complement strand
ACATTTAAATTCCGCCAATCGATTCCTGTGTGTGCTTTGCTTTGCTTTATCTGCCAGGACCTTCATCCCTAATCTAAGTGCTCCAAAATTTGGCTTCATTTGTGAAATCAGAACCCAAAAAACATTGTAAAAAGGTGTAACATTTGCGATAAGCTAGCATGTTGCAGCAGAGGTGTCTTTAACAGATCTCTGACCTAAAGATGGCAGCTGTCATATGAAACAGCTTCACAAACAGTCTTTTCAACCATTTCTGTGTTATAGACATTTAAAGAATCACAGAAGTAACTGTAAAGGTGATCCCTGTTTTCAGAAATGTGTGCATGATGCTGCATCCATTCCAGTAGTTGGAAGAATGTCATATCAGCCAGTTAGCTACAGACCAGATTTGGCCACACAGTTATGAATTATTGACCTTACCCCATACAGTATGGACCACAGAATGAGAATAATATATACCATATTAATACACAGCAATTATTTACTTACATGGCTACTTGCCATGTAATTAGTATATTGATTCCATAATTGCAGGTACATTTGGTGTCCAAAGTCATTTTTGTTTTTCTGCTTTTTCAAATTGTTATATTTTTAATTATTTTAATAATTCGTTACTCATTGACACGGATCACAGGGTGTTACAGGCCATAACAATATAATATTTTCTGTAAAAAGTGTCTTAAACAGCTAAAAATCATGATTTCTTGTTGTCCGAATAAGTCATTGTCAATTCTGTTACCGTCAAACTCTTAACAAGGTACAATGTTGACATTATGTAACAGAATAAGACAGAACAGAACAAGAAATCATGTCCTGCTCGTGCTCGTCCGTATAATGGCAGTGAACAGCAATCAGCTTTAAGAAAAAGATGCAAAGTAAAACATAATGAACCCAAATGACATGTGCTGCGTATTTCAAGTTTTCTGGGGACATACTTTAGGGTTGGGTGAAAAACCTTCATGTGTCTTGATCAGTCGTTTCAAAACAATGGTATTCACAGGGTTCCCACTCTTTCATGAACACCAGATTTAAGCACTTTTTAAAGCACCATTTATTTTATATTAAGCACCTATCAAATTCACATCCCAGCATATGTAGCATCATGAAAGACCTCTTACAGAACTTAACATTTACATTACAAATTGCAGAGTAATAATGATGTTTTGAATGTGTATGTTTCATAAATTTAGACCGTTTTTAGCAGTCGTGTTCAAAGGAATTCAATGAAATCCATTGAATTCAATACTGGTAATATTCAAATACAATTTCTCAATCACTGATAAAAACTATATGTGTTTGCATCAAACTGGTTTTTGCTGTAGTTCTTGTACAATATTTAAATTTGACAAATCAACAAAAAGTGGTTAAATGTTATAATAACTCGGTAAAACCTGTTAACATTACCAATTTGCACATTCACTCAATAGAGACATTACTCATTAATAAATAAACTCAAGTCAAAATTATTTTGGAAATCACTTTTTTTCGTAAAAAAAATACTTCAATATTTTTGAAAATATTTAATGAACATTTTAAACCCTATACATGTGCAAATCTGCTAAAAAAAAATAACAATAATAATTTAGGACTTTTTTTGCTTTTAAACTGTAAACGCTTTTCACTAAGCTGTTTTTCCAAATTTTCAAGTTCTACTTTTTTCTCCTTAGCTTCATGTCAGATTCTGCTTCAACAAGAGCCTGCATGTCACTCTCCATGCAGTCAACATCTCGCTAAATGTACATCTGTTGGATCTTTCAATAACCCGTTCTTAAATAGGTCAATCCTGAGCCAAGAATCGTTGAATTTGCACTTTCCTGACATTGGGCCTGTTAGTTAGCACTGCTTCTCCATAGGTTCATGCAGGGCTGTGCTAGAGGGCTGCATTGGGATTGGGATCCCGCGGGACGCAAATCTCGCGAGACTGGGCAGAATGGGGGGTCAGAAAAATGTAGTGCGGGTCCCGCCAACACACAGTCCCACAATTTGGCCCATATAAGAATGATGGAGATACATAAAATACATACATGTGTTTACACGGTGTTTGGTTGTACACCAATTACATTACTTCCCCGTCGTGGCACCGTATCTACTGTCGTTTTCTGGATTTAAATATTTTTAGAGTTTACACCAAAAAAATGCAGTTTTATAAAAGAAGTCACTGACTTTTTGCAACAGGTGCTTATGCATTTCTCATTCAGTCCTTTGGTATTCGTAAACGACGATTTAGTGTCGCACTACTCTGACTGAAATTCAGTGAAGTCAAGGCTGTAATGTGATTGGTTATTAAGGCATACATGACTTTCTCCAATACTAAGTAAAGTTATACAGACCCTCTCATCACATCTGCACCAGAGTTGCCAGGTCTGCACGACAAAACTAAACCACACCAGTCAAAAACAGCCCAAACAGCGCAATGACTATATCCCAAATATCAAAACTCATATGTCATTTCCATACCTAATATACATATTTTAAGTTCACTGTTATGTACACTGATCATAAAAACAGCTCAAATGTTTCCTCCCAGTGGCCTTCCTTTACAAAACTAGCAGTTTTATCATAAGTAGAATGAAGAATGTTTCAATACAAGCATTTCAGTCAAAAGTAATTTATGCAGTATATTTCAAACCTTTAACCCACAGGGAAATCAACCCACAACAACAGTTTAAAAGCAGCCAAATTCCATGGAAAAAAACGAGGACTTGAAAACCCTGCATCCAACACGAGCTGCAGGAGTCAGATTTGAGAGAGATGACTGACAGATCATGCTGGAGGATTTGCTGCTCAACAGATCTTGAGCTTATTGACAAATATCTGATCTTCCTTTACACAGAGCAGGCATGATGATGAAAACGAAAGTGAAAGTGAACAGCGAGTGCTCATTCAAAGGCGATTTCAATACCCGCATATTGATGGCGGCTCCCTGATGTGCGGAAATTATATACAATATTCAATAATATACAACATTTATATACTAGTCTGCGCATCAACGCACATCTCCTCAACCTCATCTCCACCCCCAATTATTAACGCTGTTTTGTTCTGTCACAAACTATTTTAATGCACATCTTTTATTCCTAATAAACTTTTACAATGAGTTTATTTTTGTAAATATGTTCCCATCACAGTTTATGTGCATTTTATTTTGTTGAAAAAAAGTATCCACCTAAGTGACTGTACGAGTTACATTTTAGAGAATTTATACTTGTGCAATATCCCAAAATGTGTAGGCTTAAATGCGACCCATTTAAAATACTGTAATGCTTAAATTATTACTACAGCCAAAATGCATGCATAATTTTCAGAAACCCACTTCACAAATGGCAGAAAAGCGAATACCGGTCAAATCCAATAGATCCTTGCTAAAACTTCTTAACTATTTTTTTAAAAGTACATTCAACATGGATATGGCAAGTAATTGATCAAATTATTGTAACATTATAGGCCTACTTTATTTCCCTGAACATATGAACACCGGTCGTAACATAAAGATCTTTTATTGGTTTGGTGTATGAGATTGGCATGCCCTAAATGAAGTGCCAGATCTGGCTTGTTCCTGCACAAATTAAAGGCCCTGGTATAATTCAATGTGAAAGCCTTTCCTTTACTGTGAGCGTGAAAAGGGATGCGTTCGGTGCATGCGCACTATCTAGTTGACTTTTGTTTTCAAGCGCTCAGCTCACTCTCGTATGCGCTGTTGTACACGCATTGTCTTCGTGGTTACAGAAAACTTTTCAAGCCTTGAATCCATATATCTGAAGTTCAAGTACTTTTAAGAAGTACTTGACACGTCTATCATGGAGACGTCTATTTAATGTCTGCATTTACATCTGCAAGACGTATTTTTTAGAGAGTTTGCTCATCTGTAATATGTCTATAGGACGTTTACTTTTGGATGACATAGATGTCTATTAGATGTCTTTAAGATTTTTATGATTTAGAATATGTAAAACTGACATCTGAAAGATGTCTGTCAGATGTTTGTAGACAGCTGATGTTTTCCAGTTGAAACACAAACAACAGAGCTATGTGCGTGCGCCTCTCTGTTTCTGTGTGAGAGGAGCGCACATTTTTTGGCGCTTTATTGGCTTTGAACGATTACATTAACACACATATATGTTTCAGAATCCCGTCTTTGCAAGTATCCTCATAAACACAGTGATTTAAGTCTTAAGCAAGAGTAAAGAGCTGAATAAGAAAACACATATGTAACAGTATATTGGATCCGGACTTCGGTCTTAAAGAGGAAGTTGTCCAATATTCGTTCTGTCTGCCATTCATATTAATCAAACAAAAGCGAGAGAAAATTTCCCACTGCTTTTGACTAAATCACTTTAGTAACTTTAATAAGAAGAAATTAAATGTGTGTGTGTGTGTGTGTGTGTGTGTGTGTGTGTGCAATCTATACATAATATATGTGTTAATTTTATCTATCTATCAAGACAGTAAAGACAAATTAATTTACACAATGTATGTGTCACGCTACTGTGCCGGAAGGAACACAGAGTCGAGAATAATCGAGAGAGTCTTTATAAATCCAACACAGGGGTAAATCCAACATGGAACACAGGAGGATGACACACGTACTGACTTGTAGACCCGACAAACACAGACTGAACAGACTAGGACCTTTATACAAAAGATACAGGTGCATCTCGGTAAATTAAAATGTTGTGGGAAAGTTAATTTATTTCAGTAATTCAACTCAAATTGTGAAACTCGTGTATTAAATAAATTCAGTGCACACAGACTGAAGTAGTTTAAGTCTATGGTTCTTTTAATTGTGATGATTTTGGCTTGTGAATTATTGTCCTTCTGGAAAGTATGTTCATTTATTGTACTTGTACACAATACTTGGTAGGGGCTCCTTTTGCTTTAATTACTGCCTCAATTCGGCGTGCCATGGAGGTGATCAGTTTTTGGCACTGCTGAGGTGGTATGGAAGCCAAGGTTTGTTTGACAGTGGCCTTCAGCTCATCTGCATTGTTTGGTCTCTTGTTTCTCATTTTCCTCTTGACAATACTCCATGGATTCTCCATGGGCTTCAGGTCTGGTGAGTTTGCTGGCCAGTCAAGCACACCAACACCATGGTCATTTAACCAACTTTTGGTGCTTTTGGCAGTGTGGACAGGTGCCAAATCCTGCTGGAAAATGAAATCAGCATCTTCAAAAAGCTGGTCAGAAGGAAGCATGAAGTACTCCAAAATTTCTTGGTAAAGGGGTGTAGTGACTTTGGTTTTCAAAAAACACAATGGACCAACACCAGCAGATGACATTCCACCCCAAATCATCACAGACTGTGGAAACTTAACACTGGACTTCAAGCAGCTTGGGCTATAATCTTCTCCACCCTTCCTCCAGACTCTAGGTAAGACACCTCTGATGTTGTCTGTGGTTCAAGGAGTGGCTTAAGAGGAATACGACAACTGTAGCCAAATTCCATGACACGTCTGTGATGCCTTGACCCCAGTCTCAGTCCATTCCTTGTGAAGTTCACTCAAATTCTTGAATCGATTTTGCTTGACAATCCTCATAAGGCTGTGGTTCTCTCAGTTGGTTGTGCATCTTTTTCTTCCACACTTTTTCCTTCCATTCAACTTTCTGTTAACATGCTTGGACACAGCACTCTGTGAACAGCCAGCTTCTTTGGCAATGAATGTTAGTGGCTTACCCTCCTTGTGAAGGGTGTCATCTGGACAACTGTCAGATCAGCAGTCTTCCCCATGATTGTGTAGCCTAGTGAACCAAACTGAGAGATCATTTTGAAGGCTCAGGAAACCTTTGCAAGTGTTTCGAGTTGATTAGCATGTCACTATATTCTAATTGGTTGAGATAGTGAATTGGTGGGTTTTTGTTAAATGTGAGCCAACAATTAAAAGAACCAAAGACTTAAACTACTTCAGTCTGTGTGCACTGAATTTATTTAATACATAAGTTTCACAGTTGAATTACTGAAATAAATTAACTTTTCCATGACATTCTAATTTATTGAGATGCACCTGTAATTGGGGAAACACAGGTGAAAGGAATGACTAAATTAACGGGGACATGGAACACATGGGGAAGAAACTAGACACACCTGGAATCAAATTAACCAACCACGGGAGACAGAAACTAGGTCACAGTGGCAAAAAAAAACAAAAACATAATGACTCCAGGGGGCCCACCAATGGTGCCGGAGCAGGTGGAGGAGGAGCCCGAGGCGGAGACGGAGAGCCAGGGTGATTGGGAGAATCTGGAGGTTCTAGGCGGAACCGATGGCGCCAGCGACGGACACGGAGATGTGGATCCGGGAGCCCACGGTGGAGCCAGAGGACTGAGGTGGAGCCGAGGGGATGAAGGAGCCTGATGGAGCTAGAGGGATGAGGCGAACCCAGAGGAGTGGAGTCATGAGGTGCAGGATGGTCGACGCCAGACCAAGGTGGAGCCGGAGGGACGAGGGAGCCAGGCGGAGCTTGTGGACTGCCAGGCCACAGAGGAGAGGAGGGAGCTAGGAGCCATAGCCGACGGGTCAGCAGGTCGAGGCGGAGTCCAGGCCTCGGAGGCAGGAGGCGGAGGTGAGGGAGACTCAGAGCACAGTGACGCTGGAGGATGGCAGTCCCGCAGAGCTCGCACAGCAATGATGGTGGGCTGAGGGCGAGCAGAGGGGCTGCCAGATGCCAGTGGTGTAGGAGGCAGGAGCGGGTGGGAGGGCATGCATTTTCGAGGAGCAGCCACAGGAGGGCACATTCAAGGAGCGGCCACAGAAGGGCACATTCGAGGAGCAGCCACAGGAGGGCACATTCGAGGAGAAGGCACTGGAGCGAACTCTGGGGCTGGAGCCCATCCTGGGCTTAAACCGGGAACAGGAGCCCATCCTGGGCTTAACCCGGGAACAGGCACTGAAGAATTGGAAACCCCCTCAGGGCTGTACAAGGAAACCAAGGACGAAGGAGGGCTGGACGGGACCAGCAGAGATGGAGAGAGGAGAGGGGGCAGTTCAACTTCCAGTTCAGATTCCCAGTCTATAAGATACTCCTAATTTTGGTACTTTTGGCACTCCATAGTCCGCTCACTCTCAGTCGTGATGCAGGGGGCGGAGCTCCACTCCACCATCACACCGTCCGTGGCTCTCTTCCTTGCGGTGGGCACTGTAGCCGGCTCTTGCACCTGGTCTGACGGGTTGGGCTCTGGCTCCGTCATCGATGGGCTCAGGTAGTGCTCCATACATCGGGGATATGGTGGGCTGGGCTCTGGGTCCAGTGGACCTAGCGATATCCTCCATCTGGCAGATGGTGAGATGTGACCCATTTCTCGCCAGAATCCACTCCACGAATGCGGCGAATTCCTCCCAAAGACCTTCTTCGGACAACAACGCTCTGCACTTGGAGTTCAGGCTGGCGTTATAGAATGCGCAGAGTGAGTCATCCGGGTAGCTGGTGATGTTAGCTAGCAGTAGGAACTGTCTCGTATGGTCCTCGAGAGAACATCCTTCCTGCTCCAGCAGGAGAAGGAATTTGGGGCGAAGGAGGGGATCCATGGACACAACATTACGGAAAAAAAAGGACTGAGGAAAACCAGAAAACAAACGGAGGGTAGACACACAATTTAATCTTTTTTGGTTGGGTCTTCTGTCACGCTACTGTGCCAGAAGGAACACGCGTAGAGAATAATCAAGAGAGTCTTTATTAATCCAACACAGGGGTAAATCCAACATGGACCACCGGAGGAAGACACACATACTGACTTGCAGACCCAACAAACACAGACTGAACAGACTAGGACCTTTATACATAAGATAATTGGGTGAACACAGGTGAGAGGAATGATTAAATTAATGGGGACATGGAACACATGGGGAAGAAACGAGACACACCTGGAATCAAATTAACCAACCACACGAGACAGAAACTGGGTCACAGGGGCAAAAAAACATACATAATGAGTCCATATATAGATATCATATACAGAGTCTATATTTCTATTTTTCACATTCTATATTCCTACTCTATCCTTGCATATATAGATATACATAGTCTTTATTATACACACTGTAGTCTTCGATATACATAGTCTATACTTCTATTTTCATAGGCTACATTCCTACTACTGCAGCATAGTTTCTTACATTTTATGTGTGTATAGTTTGTATAGTGTACAGTTTGTGTATGTGTGTGTGTAGTTTTGCACCGTCTTGGCATTCATTGTGGACAGCAAAGTAAGAATTTCATTGCTCAGGGAAACTTGTTTTCCTCACTAGGTATTTGACAATAAACACTTTGAATCCTTTGAATCCTTTGAATCCTTGAATCCTTGAAAGAGAGTGGAGCTAGGATGCAAGGAAAGAAAAGAAAATAAGAATGCACAAATAATGAGAAACTGAGAAGCACCCAGACAGATAAAAAAGCAAAGGTTTTTCTCATGAGTCATATGGACTAATTCTATGATGATTTGTCACCTTTAAAAGCTTGAAAACTATGGGCTTTATTGAATGGCATTACATGGAAAGAATCCATCAGAAGTTCACCTTTAGTGTTCCACGGAAAGCAAGCAAGTAAAACAGGTTTGGAACAGTATGTGAATAAAGATGACAGCATTGAAGTTCGAGTACTAAAAAGTGTGCGCTGATAGCACACGTCCATCATGGAGACGTCTATTTAACGTCTGCATTTACATCTGCAAGACGTATTTTTTAGAGAGTTTGCTCATCTGTAATATGTCTATAGGACGTTTCCTTTTGGATGACAAATAGATGTCTATTAGATGTCTTTAAGATTTTTATGATTTAGAATATGTAAAACTGACATCTGAAAGATGTCTGTCAGATGTTTGTAGACAGCTGATGTTTTCCAGTTGAAACACAAACAACAGAGCTATGTGTGTGTGCCATCTCTGTTTCTGTGTGAGAGGAGCGCACATTTTTTGGCACTTTATTGGCTTTGAACGATTACATTAACACACTTATATGTTCCAGAATCCCGTCTTTGTAAGTAACAGCTGAAAAAGAAAATGCATATGTAACAGTATATTGGATCCGGACTTCGTTTCTTAAAGAGGAAGCAGTCCAATATTCGTTCTGTCTGCCACTACTATCTACTATCACCACTACTATCAGATGTCAAATAGACGTTTAGAAGATGTCTTTAAGATGTTTATGATTTAGAATGAATGTAAAACTGACATCTTAAAGACGTCTGTCAGATGTTTGTACACTATCTTTAACAGACCTCCTGCAGATGTACTTGTGTTACCTGAACCCTGAACATGACATGACAGCAGATCTGTAAAGTGTACTCTAGTACCTCCTCAAAGACTACATTTTCAAATTACATTTGTGTGTGAGAGAATATTTTAATTAACAAAAACAATTACTCTGTCCTTGTTTCTTTTCTTGCATCTTAAGAAGGAGGACCTAGGATGCAAGGAAAGAAAAGAAAAGAAGAATCCACAAATAATGAGGAACTGAGAAGCACCCAGACAGATAAAAAAGCAAAGGTTTTTCTCATGAGTCATGTGGACAAATTTTTTGATGATTTGTCACCTTTAAAAGCTTGAAAATGATGGGCTTTATTGAATGCCATTAGATGGAAAGAACCCATCAGCAGTTCACCTTTAGTGTTCCACGGAAAGCAAGCAAGTAAAACAGGTTTGGAACAGTATTTGAATAAAGATGACAGCATTGCCCATAATATAGATGTTTATTTATATTTCATTTAGTAACTTACACTGAAATTTGTTTGACAAAAGTTAGAACTGTACTTACGACTAATGCACTTGAATTGCAGAACTCACTTTTCTTCAGGTTCTATCATTCTTTTTTTCATGTGGGTGTAAGTTAGATATGTCCTTAGGCAAAAAAGATTTCAGAAACAAAAAGTGAGGTATACCATACTAGTTTAACTGGCACACGAAATAAAGATTATAAGTTAATGCTGTATAACACAGAATTCAATATGAATCTAGATTAATTAAACACTTCATTTTCTTATAAAATAACGACTCTTTTGAGCCGGTTCTATAAAGCAATATATTGTATAATATTATATTATATTATAAATCCCGTGAAGCCATGCTTTACTTTACAGTGAATTTAGAACAGGTAGCTATTGACTTTTAAGGTGACATCGGACACCCATTTCACACAAGTTGTCATGTTTCTTTAGGGTATTTCTGAAATGTCTGTAACATTTTTTTGGTTAAAATTCCTTCGCCGTTGTGAAAAAGACACCATTTTTACCTGTCAAATCCAGCTCTGCTCACAGCGATCCGTCTTGTTGCATGTCTCTTTAAATGATAATGAGCTTCTGCTCACCCCGCTCATTCTTTTACAAAAATGTTTAACTGACTCACAGAGCTTTGCATCAAAGAAATAAATGATAATTTAAAGTATAATAAATTTAAAAACAATTATTTTAAATTGTAATAATATATCACAATATTACATTTTTTTCTGTATTTTTGATCAAATAAATGCAGGCTTGATGAGCAGAAGAAACTTTTTTCAAAAACATTAAAAATAGTAATGTTTCCAAACTTTTGGTCTGTACTGTATATATAAAATAATTTCGCAAAGCAATGTAGCTCTGATAGCAAAGTGGTTGCCAAGCAACACAGATGCAGTAGCACAGTAATAATGATGTAATGAGGTCACAAGTGTATCTACAGTAATTTACAAAGGCCCCGATCACTGCTCAACTGGAACTATCCATTTTATAGTCAAAAAATATACTGCTCCACTACTGTAGTCCAATGAATTAAAAATGACTGTTTGGAAAAATAAAAATACAATCAAACGTATACAAACAAATAATCATATCAAACAGATAGAATGGAAGAAATTTAAGGTGATAATAATCACATTTATTAACATGCAATGCTAATCAATTTTTAAAAAATTATAAAAATTTAATAAAAAGAAACGAGAGTCATGAGATCCAAACACCGGTTTTCATGGAAATTAGAACTGACGCAATCTTTTTGTAATGATTACAATATTACGATAATGGAAAAATAATAATAATATAACGATGATAATAATATAACTGTAGAAACAGATAATTACTAAAGTTTTAATAAATTAACTACATGCATGAGCCTCCCAAAAAGAGGCGTACACAATATCTTATTGCTGAGCTTATAAGTTTGACTACACACAGTGACAATAAAATCCATTCTTTTAATTTTGGGGAGAGAGAAAAAACAAACACTTTTCTTTACAAAATCATGCTAAATTATTTCTCCCAAGGCATAAAAGTGGCAGCACACCTATTAAAGTTTAACTATATTTAATTTTGTGCTTTATGGTTTTACTATAAAACACAGTTAAGCTATAGGTGCATGGTTAATTTTGTAGTTAATATGGTTTTACTACAAAACCTAAGTTTAACCATGGTTACTGTAGTAAAACCATGGTTAATTTTCATAAGGGTAGTTCAGATATAAACACTGATGTGTACAGTAGCGAGTAAATAACCTTTTGAAAGTAATTTGACGCTTCAAATAAAGATTTATCAATTACGTTCTTACGCCAGTAGGTAGCGAAAAATGACATTTAAAGACGTATTTGCTCTTGAATCATTCATTCAAGAGATTCGTTCGCAATGCTGATTCATCCAGTAATGAAACAAGTAAATCTTGAGTGAGTCATTGAATCATTCATTCATAAATTATTTATTTTGTTTGCTTTTTCTTCAGAATCATGAGTGAAACATAACCTCATTAAATAAATTTTATTTGATAAATAAAAATACATTTATCCAGATTTGTGCAGCTCTACTGACCTATCGGTAAGCCCCGCCCCCCCTTAGTTACTGTTGCAAACTCGGACAAACAAACAGTTGCTAACTGTCTTACAATGACAGCTGTCAGTGTCCCTATATCTTTTTGATAAATTTTGGACACAGAAGGACCACCATTCAAGTGCGACTTAAATATTCCATGCAGGGATATAAAAGATTTTAAAATAAATATTGTGGGTATTAATTTGGAAGCGAGGGATTACAGATCACAATGTCTCGTGTTACATTCATCACGATCGCAGATAACAACATCCCGGATCAACGCTGTTATGTGTCGCAGGGTACGATTAAATTAAATTACATTTAACCAGTTTAATATGGAGAGACAGTGAAATGTAGACCTTCGTTTTTTTGTTTTTGCCCTACACTGTACAAGACGTGAGAACAGTCCGCTATTTAGATTTGTACGTTAGCTTGCATGAACTCACTAACTTTAACGTTAGCTAGTTTTGGCCAGAGATACCTTGCTAAAGCACAAGATGACATTAACGTTCTGCTTGAGCAGATGAAAATTGTAACTTAATTTTAGCATGACAACCAGAAAATTAACGTTTTTTGTCTTCATTGGGATTGGGGGTGAATGCTTACCCCGATAGCACACATACATCACGGAGACATGTATTTGATGTCTGCATTTACATCTGCAAGACGTATATTTTAGAGTGTTTGCTCATCTGCAATATGTCTATAGGACATTTACTTTTAGATGTCAAATAGATGTCTATTAGATGTATTTAAGATGTTTATGATTTAGAATGAATGTAAAAATGACATCTGAAAGACGTCTGTCAGATGTTTTCAAATTTGTCATTGTGTTTATTGACTTGTTATATTGTTTTCTGAATTGTTGTTGTGTTTTCTGAATTGTTATTTTGTTTTTTAGATTTGCATTTGCATTTGTAATTTATTTTGTTTTCAAAATTGTAATCTGTTTGGCCCTTCATGGCCACCGTAGTATAGTCATTGGTCACAATCTAGCAATTATGAAGTACGATCGTGGTGCCGACACTAGTCTAATATTAGCATACTAATTCATTTTCGAAAATATTGTGTTTGTAGACATCCATTAATATAAAACAAGGTTATTACATGCTATAAACTTATTGTCCATTAATGTTGCATTTTGTAAATTGAAAGGCCTAGCAATTTAAAGGGGTCATATGATGCAATTTCAAGTTTTCCTTTCTCTTTGGAGTGTTACAGGATGTTTGTGCATAGATAAGATCCCCAAAGACTAAAGAGATATTCTGTTTAAAATTTAAGACTTGTCAAGTCAAGTCACCTTTACTTATATAGTGCTTTTAACAATACAGATTGTGTCACAGCAGTTTTACAGTATTAAATATGAAAATAGTGTGTTAATAAGGCAAAATGACAATAGTAAACACTCATTTTTCAGTTAAAGGCAATTCAGTGATGTCATCATCCAGCTCAGTTCAGTTTAAATAGTATCTGTGCAATCAAGTCGACGATATCACTGGATATTAACTGTCCCCAACTAATCAAGCCAGAGGAACCAAAACTCCATCAGTGACAGAATGAAGAAAAAGAGAAAAAACCTTGGGAGAAACCAGGCTCAGTCGGGGGTCAGTTCTCCTCTGGCCAGATGAAACCAGCAGTTCAATTCCAGGCTGCAGCAAAGTCAGATTGTGCAGAGGACTCAACTGGTTCCTGTGGTCTTGTCCTGATGGTCGTCTGAGACAAGGTCTTCACTGGGGATCTGTATCTGGGGCTCATCTAGTTGTCCTGGTCTCCGCTGACTTTCAGGGCTTTAGAGGTCCTCTCTAGACGCTGATCCACCATCTGGGCTGGATACAGACTGGATCTGGTGGCTATGGTGACCTCGACCACACGTCCATGCCCTCCTAAAACCCCTCGTTTAAACATGCCCCCACATGTCTACTGTATGTCACTGTGTGGGAAGATTTGCATAACGCTGCCCCAAATGTTCACACAAAGAAAGAAGGCGTAACTTTTATTCTCGCTGTAGTATTGTGGAGAGCTGCGTGTTTTGTTGTGAAAGCAAAACTACTTTGTTTGGTCTTCCAAAAGAGGACACAACTAGAAATCAGTGGTTAAGTTGTATTTACAACATGGGTTTTATTGGTTTTGTCTCGTCGCGCCGGAACACGGCATCACAGTATGTTAAGGGGCGTAACATTTCTGTCACATGCTTATGATTCAGCCAATCACAATGCACTGGATAGCTGGCCAATCAGAGCACACCATCTTTCAGAACGATGAGCTTTGTAAAATAAACGCGTTTCAGAAAGGCAGGGCATAGAGGAGCAACAATAATGTACAGTATGTGGAAAATAATGTTTTTTGAACCTTAAACCAAATAAACACACTACATTATGCCAAATACACAAAATAATGTTCTTTTTAACAACATCATATGACCCCTTTAAACATTTTCACTGTGCTTGATTATCTTGTGCTGTCAGTAGATATTTAGAGGGTTTATTAGATACTCTGTGTGTGTGTATGTGTATCTGTAGATACAAAAACCTGGAGGAGGATCCAGATCTGCTGGTGGAGCGTGTCAGTGTGTACGGAAATGCCTCCTTCATTATGCCAGCCTTTGCCTACACTTTCTGCACTGAACTGTCAATCAGAGCTCTCAATGTCCTCTATCCAATCAGACCCCAGAAGCCGATGGCGTTCTTTAGCCCATATTACCTGCAGACACTGGATGGTTACTGGAAGAGGCGTGGCCTGAAGCCACGCCGCCTCTCCACTGGGTTTATGTTAATCAGCACAGCGCTGGAACTGTGTGAGGATGTGCACGTGTACGGCTTCTGGCCGTTTGACACTGACCTCCAGGACAATCCTGTTCCGTACCACTACTACAACCTGAACAGACCAAGCAAGCGCATGCACAAAATGCCGGAGGAGTTTGTGCGGCTTCTGCAGCTCCACAGCCAGGGGGCGCTGACACTGCACCTGCAGCCCTGCTCCTCAGACACACCCTGACAACTGCATGCATAGTAGAATATATAGGATATGGAATAAATTGTTTAAACGCTTCATGTCTTGGTTATAGAAAGAATCAAACTGTTACAATAAAGTATTTTTTTCTACTGAACAAAAAAAATAGATGTAGTCTTTCTGCGCATTTCAGTTCAGATCTTTCCTTGAGCTGTTTATTGGTGTTTTTAGGACTGGGGTGAAGCAAGTTGCAGTATTTCTCAGAATTGTGTAATACAGTGTTTTTTTTTTCGGGGTGTTATCGGTGGACGTTAGAGCCATAAACGAATGATTAGTTTGCGGCAGAAATGAGTCTTAAAATTGGTTGCGGTGATCAGCGAGGCAGCAGGTTTCTCACAGCAACCAGATCGAATATACAGTGAGTATAGAAAAGAATCACACTCCTTTAAAATAATCATCAGTTTAATTTCCATCAGAACAGCACATGGTTGGCCAGCAATGGAAGAAAGTAAGGTAAGAGAAATTCTCTTCATGAAAAAAAAATAAATCATGAAATAAGCAGTGATTTCTTCTTACTATTTCACTATAACAGACTGATTGTGTAACTCCACCCACAATTCAAATCAAAGTCATGCCCTCCATTGTATGTGGGTGTGACCCACCCACTTTTTAAGACCAATGAAATTGGACACACTCACTTTCAGCATCTCTAATTCAGAGCATATGATTGTTCACTTTTCAGAGCACCGCTACTCAAATCCATTCCACTTGAGGAATGCCTAAACTCCATTCCACATTTTAGCTACAGTCTTGACTTCCACGCTGCTGCTTCCACAAACCCATACTGCTTGGCTCATTCAGTGTCCATATAAATTAAACTCCATTCAGTGTTTTCAGTGTTTTTCACGCCTGCTGCACTCCAGCAAGATAAACAAAGCATCTTAGCATATCTGCGCTCAGGGGCCCGTTCTTCATACGTTCTTTCATCCCAGATGAAATGTCACATCCAAGATGACATCATCGTGCTAATCAGGATCTGGCTAATTCAATTCTTCGAACACACCTGTTGTTGATGATTAGTATGGCTGGATTGAGTTACCTGAGATAATTGTGCCTTCATGGGTTGGTTTAAAAGGGGTTATGTATCGATACTTGTAACCACGATACTTTTATAAGGAAACAAATGTTATAATAGATAAATGAAATGTGCATTGTTTTTATTCTATTTTAATTTACATGAAACCTGGAACTTCCTGGTTTTAGATAAGCCAGTCATTTCTGGTCAATGTTTTTTGTGGGCGGAGCCTATCTGATGGCAGAAAATTACAGTTTTTCAGTAGTAGTCCACGTAAGCCATGGAATTAAAGAATAAAAAAGGTCATTTTGAATTAATATTTAAAAATTCTGACTCAAAATCATATCTCACAATTCTGATTAGAAAAATCAACTCGTCATTCTTTCTTTTTCCCTCGGCTGAAAATCATGAGTTTATATCCCACTCTTCTGGCTTTTCTTCCCTCAGAATGGACAAACTCGGACAAATTCGTTCCCTCAATGTACTAAAACGTTCACATGATTACTATTGCGTTCCCTCGATTTACTATTTCGTTCACTCGATTTATAAATTGTGCGCACGATTTACTAATTCGTTCCCTCGATTTGCTAAATTGTGCGCACGATTTACTAATTCATTCCCTCGATTTGCTAAATTTTGCGCACGAGGGAACGCAATAGTAATCGTGTGCACATTTTAGTACATTGAGGGAACGAATTAGTAAATCGTGCACACAATTTATTTATTTTTTGGTGCATGTCATGTGCGGGGCTCCGTAAAAATGTCTCCTGGCAGAAAACAAAGACTTTTAAGATGAAATTAGCATTATAACCAGTAGGTGGCAGCAGAGGACCACTCATAAGCAGTTGCCATTTCAACTGCCTAGTTTTCTTCAGACACCAACAGCCTAGAAGGGTTAATTATATGAATACTTAACTAGTTAACTACATATTAAATAAGTTAATTATTAATGGTATAATTATTAAATAACAGTGCATTAAATATATTTTTTTAATATTTTTAAATATTTTTTATTTAATTTAAAAACTACATTTAAGTTTTATCTTTAAGTGCAGAAGCTGCTAAAAATATATGAATGCATTATGTAGAGAAACTGAGCAACATCCAATGACGCTTGGAAGTTTACCAGCTGGCTTATCTTTACGTGGAAGTTCGAAAGAACGCTTTGTGCAGTTGGTCAATTCTGCTCTCTGCAAATTCTTTAATCATTAACAACAAAGTGCAGATGTAGGTATGAGGTAAGTAAGAGATTCATTCGTCAAACAGTGCGTAGCTTGATGGATTTTGAGAATGCTTAAATTCACCCTATAAAGACAGTCACACTGTTTTTTGCTAATGTAAATGTTCTTTGCTCGCATTTTCTGTATAATTTATTAGCTGTTTGAATAACCCTGAAAGTGAAAACGTTATATTTAGCAACTTATCAAGTAAGATACTTGATGTCATGCCACCAAACATTTTGTGTCAGGATTTGGAACATTAAAATTGGTACACAAAGTGAGAAATATGCATGAGCAATAAATATTTCTGTTCATCTGTTAGTTCTCAACATTTTATTGTAGGCCCACCTATTTCCACTTCTGCATTTATATTGTATTAATCAATGCAATTTAGGTGGCGGTGTCCGGTCACAAAGCTCCAGTAGTACCCAAAGCATTATGTTGTATAAAAAATGAAAATAGGGTTGATGTCAGTATTTGACGTCAATTTGATGTTGACTTAACGTTGGATTTTGGTTACACAACCTAAAAACAACAAAATATCAACTGCAGCTGACGTTGGTATTGGATATCAATTTAACATTGACATTAGATGTTGAATTTACATTAAATTTTGGTCATTCATATATTTCTACTCCCTCATCCAGTTACACTAACACACACGCACACATACACACACACACACACACAAATCGTACTGATATGTATGTTATGTTGGTCTCTGAATTTGTTTTTTGCATTTAATTTGTTTTTTGTAAATCTTGTAATAGTCTGTTTGCATAATAAAAAAAAAATAAAAAAAAAAAAAAATTTTGGTCACCCAACGTCGAAACCGAGATTTAACCAAATATCAAGGTCTTATGACGTTGTGTGCCTACTGGGAAACATATGGGTTTATCATTGTTTTTCTATGGTTTTATTTGTGTATGCCTATGGACTTAAATGGACTGAGTTGTTTTATGCATTTTTGCAGGTACATGCAGGGGGGGGGGGGGGGGGGGGGGGGGGTGTGGGGGGGGCACTTGATGCCCAAAGTGCCCTTTTGTCAAGGCAATTGCATGTTTGTTTATTTGTTTGTTTTGTTTGTTTTTTGTTGTTGTTTTTTGTAATTAAACGGCATTTTGTGAAAGCCTGCCCAATCTAACTATTAGTAAAATGAATGAATAATAATTTAGTCGTAAATAAAATGATCCACATGATGATGACCTTTCACCTGACGATCTCATCCGGGATGATCCCTCACGTTCAGACACCTTAAATGAATTAAACTACCAGGATGCCTTCATAACGTCCGCGGCTATCGGTAAGTTGAGTTCTCAGCGGAGCGGTGTGCTTGTATACTTATATTATTACATTAATATTATTTTACAAGAACTGTTCGAAGAGAGCATGCATAGCTGGGGCAAGTTCAAGCTCAAACCGGTGTGCACCGTTTTGCTACGGTTTCCGTTTTGAACGACATGTTTCCTGGAAACGGTGTGCAACGGGGTTTGAGATGCGTTTTATAAAGGCTACTACGAGCACGGAATAAGGCAGGAATTGTATAGTTTCTATAGGCTACTAAATGATATGTCAACCAGTACTGCATTATTCATAAAGTTTATTTATTGCCTGGAGATAACTTGAAAAACACACATAAACCGTATATTTTCGCATTCGTGTGTTTATTGTCTTTACGTTTTTTTCTGCTTTTTATTCAGCTCAGCTACAGCAATAGCCGGATGTTTTTATTATTATTATTATTATTATTATTATTATTATTATTATTATTATTATTATTATTTTTCAAAACATTGGATGAAAATATACTATCACCTTCAGGAGAACATTAACAAAGAAAAGACGAGGAGTAAGAATAAGAGGAGAAATTAGTCTTACGAAAAAAACATCACATGATAAACACATCTGCATGAGAGTCTTGAGCGCTCCAGATATTCACTTCTCATTTTGGATACGAATAAAACGTCATGTCATGCATAGACTATCTATACTGACTCTTATGAATTTAAATCTAGAAACCTCTACAACACACCTGCCCGAATAAAGTGAAGGGGGACGAAATTACAATGCTTTAAAATTCAATATTAAAAATGCAGCTAATGTTCTACACACAGCAATATAAACAATTGGTGTCTGTTCTGTTTCTTTCCTGCTGTTAGTTTAAAGGACGTCGATGGGTTTTTATGTTATATAACTAAAAACTATTACTTTGAACTTTTTTTTATTACAGTCAGGATTATCAGGATTCTGACTAGAACCAGAAAATCTGAACATATCACACCAGTCCTCAAGTCCTTACACTGGCGTCCAGTTACATTTAGGATTGATTTTAAAGTACTTTTACTCAATGACTCAAAATATATTGCAGATATGTTCACTGAATATAAACCTAGCAGAGCACTCAGATCATTAGGATCGAGTCATTTAGAAATACCAAGGGTTCACATAAAACAAGGGGAGTCTGCTTTTAGTTATTATGCCACCCGCAGCTGGAATCAGCTTCCAGAAGAGATCAGATGTGCTAAAACATTAGTCACATTTAAATCTAGACTCAAAACTCATCTGTTTAACTGTGCATTTATTGAAGGAGCACTGTGCGACGTCCGAACTAATTGCACTGTATTTTACATATTCACTGTATTTTATGTGAAATTATTTTCTATTTTTAACTGTTTTAAATTCATTTTAAATAAGTCAATTTTTAAATAATTAGCAAAGTTTTAAAATTGCTTGTTTTATTTTTGTTATTTTTCTTCATGATTATTTTACTTTCTTTTATGTAAAGCACTTTGAATTACCATTTGTGCTATATAAATAAACTTGCCTTGCCTTGCCTTACATTATTTATTTTAAAAAACGTAGAGT
This sequence comes from Cyprinus carpio, assembly GCF_018340385.1. Classification (NCBI taxonomy): domain Eukaryota; kingdom Metazoa; phylum Chordata; class Actinopteri; order Cypriniformes; family Cyprinidae; genus Cyprinus; species Cyprinus carpio. The sequence goes on along the minus strand of NC_056594.1, from coordinate 20,933,646 downwards.
GACTTTATAAATTATCACAACCCTGATATAACAGGCTATAATTATCAGTCCTGTTTTTATCATCATTATAATTTTAAAAATGAATAAATTCAGAACAGGATTATAATAGAATTATATTTTAAATAAGACAGAAATATTTACGCATTTTTCATGAGACTGGGCTCGACTGAACATAAGCCGAGTCATTGCAGATTCGGCCGAGTGCTTTACATCCGTGACAAAAACACATGCGCCCGAGCTCTGGCCGATTCTGGGCATGCTTAAACTGTGGTTATTGTAGCAAAACAATTGTTCATTTGTGGTTACCATGATTTAACTATATGCATGCTTTTTATTATTATTGTGATTATTATTATGTGATTATTATTATTATTGGTTATTTTTCGCAAGGGTATAGCTCACCGCTGAAATTCATGTTCGCAGTCTTTGATTTGTCCCTCTCAGTAATTCTGACACTGGCCTGAGCTGTTATTAGACTACAGAGGAACAGACCGAAATTAATTTTGAACTTTTTGTCAACCAGCATCAGAGCGCAGCTCAGTGGAGAGCAGCACAGCTAAATAAAGAATATCAAGATGCGGGGACTTGTCATTGATACGGGGTCAATGCCTTTTGAAATCTGCTAAAAAAATTACTAAATGATATTGCGTTGGTAGTATTCTCACTGACCATTTGTATCGGTAATCTTTCCCTTAGTGTCATCATCGGAACCAATATTTTGTGTTTAAAGGCGTTGGCTCACCGGACGTGAAGTTCCGTTCAAGACCGAAATTCATTTCATTACCGAACATTTTCAAAGACGCGGCGTTTAAGTCCATTGAGCCTCATCAGAAGCCCGTGGATCCGCGCAAACGGGTACCGGAACGCAGAAAGTCAAAAAACGAGAGGTCCGGCAGGATTCGGCACAAATTAAGCCCCGGTGGAGGGGGACACGGAGACTGAAATGGCCCCCCGAAGACACTTATTGTTCAATGTTCTCTGAACGTTCTGAAATTAGTAGCTAACATTTAAACACAAGATAGGATTTGAATGAGAATTCTAACATTAAATGGAACTTTTGTTCATTAGAACCTTGCCAGAACACGATCTCTGTGAGCTGTACAGAAACTGCCGTAGCTTTAGAAAATACACACAAGTTTAAGTCTGTGATTAAAATAATTCTATAATCCTCTCAAACCTTGACAAAGACAGTCTGAAAGTCACACAAACACGGAGACGTCTATTTAGGCCAAAAACCCACCCGTGATAACTAACCCCTGAAATAGATTAATCTTGAAATCTCGATTCTCAAATATGTGTAAATATATGCATTTTCCAACTTGGTCAAGTAGCCTAATAATGCAGTCTATTAACTATGCATAAAAAGCTGTCTATTTACTTAAGATATTGGTGTCATGCCATAAAATATTTTTAGTACGATTGACTTTGTATTTAATGTGAATTTAATAAAAACATTGTAAGCTAGGCTAAAACCATAACACTTTTATTGTACAGAAAGAGAGCAAAGAACATTTACATTATCAAAAACCATTTTCACTGACTTCAGTTGAACTGAGTTCAAGTCTCAAAAACTCCCGTTAAAATCACTGAAGCTGTTTACACTGTGAAATTAGTATCTTACATACCAATCCGTACACACGTTGGCACTTGTTGTTTCTGACAAGAGAATTCGCCAGAAAGAGGTGTTCAGACAGCGAGCGAGTGAAGAAAACACCAGCATTATGACTCATCTGAACGACTCTGATTGGTCATTGCATTCATAAGCTCAACAGCATGGTGTGTGATTGGTTATAATGCAGCGCTGTACAAATTTAGCAGCTGTGATGTGATCGACGTACTGAACGATCTAATCACGTCGGTGTGAACGTATCAAATATAAAAAATATTATTCGGCTATTTTTGGTCTTTTGGAAGCTGCATTCAAAATCCACTTGGCTCAAAAATCCGAGGGGGCACGTGCTCCATCACTTTGAATGGACATGAATCCTCCGCTTGCAGGCGTAAAGGGTTTTTCACACTGAATGCGAAAATCGGCGCAAATGTTCGGCGCGATGACGCGTTTGAATCGAAACAATAGATCCTTAATGGGGTTATTCACACTAGGCGCATTATTCGCAGCGCGAAAAAGCGAATATTTTTTTTCGTCCTGTGTGTCGATTTTATTCCCCGTCGCTTCGCGATGAAACAGACCGTCCAATCAGACTTGAGCTTAGATCAGGTGCCCGGAACAGCTGCTGTTGCACAAAAGGGTGAGAATGGTAGCTGTTTCGAAAACCATTGTAAACAAACACAGAAGGATGTCCAGCCATATTTTCTGTATTTTTTTATGCAGCTCACGGTATTTTTTATAACAATAAAGGATGTTTATGACAAGCAGGTAGTGGTCTATTATAAAACATACAAAGAGTGCATGTCTACCTATTATAGAATCAAAATTACTGAAGATATTCATCTTAATTTAATCCTGTACATAGAGCAGCAAACAATGCAAAAGCCATATAAGAGATACATAGGCTACATGAGGAAAAAATGCATTGTTGGTCTGCGCCACCTAGCGTGGAGGCGTGAATTAGGGTTAGGGTTAGGAGTGAAAGCAACGTTCGTGGGCGATCGCGCTCAGTGTGAAACGCCTTAAATATGGGTTTCTTCAGAAAGGGAACTAAATGTTCAAAATAATAGGTGGATCCTGTTTCACAACAAAAGAATACACCTCCAGGCAGTCGTATAGTCAGCAAAGTAAAAAGCCTTTATACTAATGCAGCACTACATATTAACACGTATCAGCCAAAGTTGCCCTACGTCGGGGATTAAAGGCTTTTTACTTTGCTGACTATATGAATGACTGGACGTGTTTTTGTTTTTTGTGTGTGTGTGTGTGTGTGTGTGTGTGTGTGTGTGTGTGTGTGTGTGCAACAGTATGTATCTATTAATTTGGGTTTTTTTGTACGTCTATAGGACGTTTTCTATCAGATGTTAAATAAAGGAAAATCATTTTCACTAACAAATTTGCACAATGCAAATGACAAGGTCTTCCTATAAACTGGTTTACAGGGCGAGTTTCGAGAGGGGCGGGGTTATGCGTACGTGTGGAGATGGGGAGGGGTCACCTTTAACCCCCTCGACCACACACACACACACACACACAGACACACACACACACTCGTTCATGTGTCTGTCTGATGGCGTTGGCTTTTCTCCAGCGGGTCTCGAGGCTGCTAATGGTCCTGATTCTCTTGCAGGGTGTGTGTGTGATGTTTTATTACACACGCAACACACACTCGTCCAGGTGAACATTTTCAATATTTTTGAATATTTTATTAATTATCGCGAAATTAAATCAGGCTCTGTGTGTATTTTAAGTCAGACTGTTATAAAGTCTGAGACTGATAGTTTCTAAGTGATTTCTCTTTTTGCTTATGTTACCACTATAGCGTGCTTGCTGTCATGAAGTGTTTAAACAGGTAGCCTATATTGTGATTTAAATGTCATTTTTAGGTCGAAACAAATCAAGGGACTGTCAAAAAAGTGCATAAAAATAATAAAAAAAAGATATGCGCTCCCAGATTCGGAAATAAGCAAAACATTGTGCAAATAAACTGTAAATATGTGAATTAATTGGAAAAACGTTAATACATAATGTTAAGCTGTGAATGTGAATATAATACAGTGGGTGTGGCAACATGAGGTCGTATTGTCAGGAAGTTATATAGATTTGAATATTTGTAAAATTAACCAAAAATACACATAATCATATTTCCAAAGTTTGTGTGTGATGTGTGTCTGGACAACAATAACAAAAATCCAGGCTCCTTCAGTCCTTCAACAAAGCCATTATTCTTATTGCTTTTAAGTTGGTAGAGAACTCGCTAAATGAAAAATACATTTAGAAAATTTACATTTATGCATATGATATTTAGCTAACAGGAAACTAAGGTTTATGAAATAAATATCACTTTCCTTTCCACAATCATGAAAACCATGATCCAAATTCAAAATTAGGATTCATGTAACATTTGATAAAGTCAAGAATGTCACAACAAAATGTCATCGTGTGAGAGCAATTCCAAAATACATTTAAAGAGGATTCAGGGTTCTCTAAACAGATAGAACAGTTGTTATTAATATGATTCTTATGTCTTTTTAGAGAGCACTTATCTGCATAATGAATCCAATTAAATGTACTTTTTTCTCTCATTTTATCATTGTCAGTCGTGTCTTGTGTATCTCCTCCTCTATGCCCTTATTTGGTCCTTCATGTCCCTGTCCTAGTTCACTTTGATTAAGATTATGTTCCAGCTGTGTATAGTTAATTATCCTGTGTATATTAGTTCCTGCCTGTTCAGTTAGTTGTCGTCTGGTCTACTCGTTACGCTCCCATTGTGTCTCAGTCCTGCCTTGTCTTGCTCTGTTTGAGTTCATTAAAGACTGTTTGAGGTAATTCTACATCTCCGAGTTCCTCGTTCCTCCCGGCTGTGTGCACCGTGACAGTTATCAGGTATTTGTGACGTAATGACCAAACTTTCTTCCATGAAATATCACTTACAAAACCATTCAACAGAAACAGACTTTTGATTTAGATGATAAATGGCAATCATTACTTACAAATGTCTGATATGCGTGCATCAGCAAAAGTCGCAAACTCTTTTGAACTAACAGGTGTTTCACGCTTAAAGGGTCATGAAACCCCCCTGTTTCAGAGGTGCTATTTCACACCTCCGGTTTGAAAAACTCTGAAAAGGGGCGTTGTTCGCTGTGGGTAAGGTGTGGGGGTGGAGTGGGGAGAAAAGGCGGAGATTGCATAAAAGGGGAGTTACAATAAGTGAATAAATACTGCTAATTTGCACACCGACAATGCAAACACAGACACATTGGCAAGATGGACCGCGATGCCGAGAGCAGCAGCTACAGACCTCAGAATAATTACAGATTGAACCATTTTGATAGTGAAGATGAGACACAAAAATAATCATTTTTTTTAAACCAATTATCAAAGAAAAGAGACTGATGTTGATATAGAGTGAGGTGTAAAATTGCATAAAAATGAGGGACCAAGCTAATAATATTTGCTTATGAAAAAAGGATAATTTGACAGGGATTTTCATAATACTATAATTACACATTAATAAGCATGGTTTGGAAAAAAATAGCATAAGGGAGATTCCGTACAGATGGAAGCTTATTGATAAAGTTCTTTATCCAATTTATTTTAAAGGTATGATGTGTGTCAGAATTGTGACAGTGTTATAACTGGTCTGACGACATGGGGTCACAAAAGCAGAAATTTTAATAGATTTGAACTTGGAAACTAATTGGACTAATTTGTGTATTATATGCTGCATGTATGTATTGTAGGTGATCTGAGCTCTACATTTACATTTAGTCATTTTGCAGACGCTTTTATCCAAAGCGATTTACAATTGGGGGATAAATAAGGCGATTCTTCTTAAAGAGGCAAACAAACACAGGAAGTGCTTGTAATACCAAGTTTTAGACATTGTTCAAATAAGTACAAGCTAGACATAGAAGGAATAGATAAAGACACATTGTTTTTTCTTTCAAGAAAACAACCACAAAATTAAATAGATGTTAAGACATTCAGTTTACTGATATATTTATAACAGATATATTTATCATATAAAAGTTAAAAATTGTCTTAATCTATTTGCTAACATTAACTACACATGAACAAAGGATCACGTTTTCAGTGTTTTTATGGAATAATGCACACATTTAATGGTGTATTGTGGATTTTGCACTTCTGAGACACTCCATAACTTGACGTGTCCAGGTGGGGATCTTCATGAGGACTTTTTCACTTCAGATGCTTAAAACAATTACATAATCGAATAATAATGTTATTCATTTTGATATTATGCTTTTAAATGTGATCTGAATGAGATACAGCACGATCCATGACCGTTGTGCAATTGCATAGAAATTAATGCTGAAGAAAAGTTTGAATGTCTAACGAATGTCCAAGATAAAACTAACTTTACCGCACAAAATTTATTTGACTGGACATTTTGAAGAACATTCATAACTTAATGGGAACGTCAGCAAAACCTCCATAGAACATATTTCTGTTAGCTGGATGAATGAGATTCTCATGTTGTTTGATCAGAAAATCAGAGCAATGCTATAATAACCCACTTCCATATCCCACTTCTGTTCAGATGCAATGATATTTGTTTTTAAATGACACATTTATAAGAAGTATTCAGCAGCAGTGATCTTTCTGCACAATTAGTTTAACCTCATTGTTGTAATTTACAAAAGGACGTGTTCCTGAATCAACATTCATATCAAAGGATCAGTTGTACAAGACATTTTTACTTGACTTCCCTGTGGTGCATCCTGTTACTTGACAGGCTCTGCTCCACCCAAATCAAGTCAAGATAAAAACAGAAGGGATTTACAGTCTTATTCTTGGGGAAAACACTTTTTTTTTTTTTTTTTATTATTAGAATCATTTGACTCTAGTTCGTTTGAAAAGAAACTAGAAGTAAAAACCTTTATCATGAACCTGTAACACAGGAACAACAGGCACAGATAGAAATCTCAAAGGTATAGTTCACTTTCAGTTGCTAGTACTGAATATGAGACCCAAAAGAAAGAGAATTAAAAATCCCAAGTATTTATACTTAGATACTACTTTAATCTCCAAACCTTGAAGAGTAGTAATTGAGCATGAGTTTGAAAGTGCAGACTTTCTTTTTGTAAACATCATAAGTTTAGATTTCTCCGCATTTAAAACAAGTTTTAAATTGCTCAGTGTATGCTGAACTGCATCAAAATCAGATTGAAGACGACTCAGAGTCTGATCCAATGTTGATGCAGAGGAGTAAATCACCAGCAGCATATAAATGAAAACTTGAATGTGCAAGATTATTCCCAATATTATTAATATATAAAATAAATAATAATGGCCCAAGGACCGATCCCTGTGGTACGCCGATATTTACATTCAGAGGACAAGAAGTGAGTCCCTCTATATTTATACATTGAAATCTGTCCGATAAGTAATTAACAAACCATCCAACAGTATTTACTAATAAACCTACACTAACTAGCCTCTGCTTCAAAATTTCATGATCTACAGAATCAAAAGCTTTGGATAAATCAATAAAAAGAGCAGCACTATAGTTTTTATGATCCAATTAAATAATAATTATAAATATTATATTATCCAATGAAAACCTTTGATAAAATGGACAATTTCAAAATAGGCCTATAATTATTCAATACAGTTGGATTACCCCCTTTAAATAATGGCCGGACATAAGCGGTTTAACCGATTGAAGAAATTTCATTTGTATATAAAGAGAGATTAAAAAGATTGCTTAGTGGTGACGCAATAAAACCAGCTGCCAGAGAAATGTGGATCTAACTTATCTGGACCAGCCTGTTTCCTACTATCTAAAGATTTAAGTGCCTTATTAACCTCTGAAACCGTTACTGGGTTAAAATCAAATAATTGGTCTACCTTAAAATGATTTACACTAGAAGAATTATCACGGGTCAAATTATTTGACTGAAGTGTACCCGTGGCCACAAAATGTTCATTTAAACAATCTATTATTTTAGCTTTATCCACAATTTTACATGAATTCTTAATAATACGTGACAGAAAATCTAAATTTGATTTACTTCCATTGAGATTTGTAATATTTTTCCCAAAAGTTTTCGAATTATTTAGATTATTAAAAGTTTCTAAAAAGTTGAATATTTTCCAAACACATTTTCTCCTTTAATTCAGTAAAAACTTCTTGTGCGTTCACACAATCTCTGGTACCTTCATTGTATTATACAACATAAACTCCAACACAAAAGCCCATGTAGTAATTGTTGCATAAATATCACATCACAAAACTCTACCTCTGATTCATTATAGTACTTGCCATACGTTCATTATTTTCAAAAACATGCCAGTAATTAAACCTTTGTATCCAGAGGAGTCCTTATGATGTTTTCCAGAATTTCTGAGAACATTATATAAGTTCAAACATAAATTACACATTCAATATTAATAAAAAAGGTTCCCATCATCTGTTTTGTATGTAATCTCCCATGCTTACAAATTTCCATCCTTTAAGTCTTTTGTACTTTAAATTCACAAATTCATCTTATAACATGCTCTATACAAGAGTTCCTTCTTTTACCATAAAATTTATTTTAATTTTAATATAGTATAGCTAATATAAATTCAAAGTCTACCAAAGCCCACAATCTCTTTTATTCATAGGTCTTCCAAAAAGTATAAAACATTCTTCTTATCAGTAATGCTTTACTATAAATTCTTTACCATGTTAAACAAGGTTAATAAAATAAAATGTATCAGTTCTAAATTCAGCCACTGCTTCAGTGCAGTGAGTTCATCAGTCATTTGGTAAGCAACATGACCTGTTATTCCAGCCTGGCCTCATTTTTTATACGGAGGTGTTAGTCTGTACGCCTACACCTACACTTACACCTGCAAACCTTACATTTTTGTGAAGTCAAGTGACCTTTATACAATACTTTTCATGTCAAAGCGGCTTTACTGCATCAAACTGAAAAACAGTTTCTGAGAAGACAGCGTCATTTTTCAGGTATGTCAGTTCAGTGATATCATCCAGTTCAAATAGACCAAGTCAGAGTAGACGTCGCACGCATAGTGGTTGCAGAAAAACACTGGGAACAAGTGGCGGTAAATGGGTAAAATCCATGGAATAAGAGAAAAAAGTTATTTTGTCCCTTATGATGTCAAGATCGGAATGCAAATTTTTATAGAATATTGTCGTCAAAGATGCCATTTGAAGCTAAACGCAGACGTTTAAATGGACATACTATGAATGAAAACGTCATTTTCTGCCACCAGATATGCTCCCCCCACAAATATAACGTCATCCCTGTTTCAGATCTGTAAGACTATCCCACTATCTATATACATTCCAGCTCATGTTATTCTATTTTATTTTAATTTATCATTCTTACTACAAGTAAAAGGTAATATCCTCCTATCTATATATTATTTTACTCTATCTTTATTCCTCAAACTTATATATTATTTTACCATTAACTCTTCTTGCCAATGCTAGAATACACTCCCGTATTCGTCACAGTATTTCATAGTTATTGAAATATTTGTTCCAGTATCACCAAATAAATCTCACAATCTGAGTAGTTTTGTGATCTTTATGATTTGTTTCTGGGCCATTTTCTAAAATTACCTTCTTGCACAATTCAGTATATTTCTTCTATATTCATGTTCTTCTTAAATTTGGCTAGTCTAACCACTATTGATATGGTGTCTACTTGCTTTTTCCTTTTTCCAAGTTATTCCAGTTCTTATCAATCTCTCAATTTTCTCTAGACTTCTGAAGCCCCCTTTTTCCTATGTAGTGTATAGGCCTAATCTCCAATGTAATCTACACATATATTTCTATTTGAACAGGGAGGATCCTGTTTTGTCATCTTTTCCCATTTTTAAGGATCTTTCTAGTTGTATTGATAATTAGCAAACGTATTGGTAATAGTCTATCTTGCATTGTCTGTAATTACTAATTCTATTCCTTCAGTTGCAGTTTCTTTTTATAATAAACAAAAATATATAGGCAAATAATACTCAACTACTGAAGTATAAAATACAATAATCACAGTTTCAATCAAAGGTCTGTCTTCAGCTTCGTGTTTCTTGTCCTCAGCTCTGGGCTGACGATATCAGTATCTGAATCAGCAATCAACTCTGTCATCTTCTTGACATAAGTTGGCAATTCCCCAAAATTTCCAGGCTCCTCCCAGATGTAGCATGACCTTGTACTCCAGTAAACCAGACCAAGATTGCCGAAATCCTTTACAGGTTCTAGCAGCAGAACCACACACACGTAAACCACTTTCTTCTGGAAGTTGTCCGCATTTTTTGGAAACAAAAATAAATAATAACATATTGTAAGCAATTCAGTATATTATCCCAAAAGGTGTAAAAGTATCTCAAATTAATAAACATATTATACTAAAATAGTGTGAAAGGTCTCATTTTTTGAAAAGGAACAGTTTAATGAACTTTTAGACAAAATCTAAAACAAATGTTTGCGTATGTGTCTTTGTTTTGTATCTGATAAATCAGGCGTTTATGACTCATATAGTCTGATAGAGTGAGAATATGAAAGTAAAAACAGCTCAGTCTTATTCAGAGACTCAAACTGAGCTAAAACATGCAATTTGCTGCATATGCTGATATTTATATGATGATATTCTGCTGCTTGTGATGTAAATCAGTGAGATCTTTAAAACAGTGCAGCAGATACTGACATAAACTGATCTAAATATGATTCGTGGCTCTATATCTCCAGTAATAAGATGAGATGTAAATGATCCAAACATATAATGCAGTGATTGAGAGATGAAGAAATAAAGGCTCCTCAGAAGATGTGAGATGTTCTGGAGGCTTGTGAAGATCATTCCTCCGCTGAGGAACAGTGAAAGTAAAGCTTCTGGAAACAAACGCTCCTCAAAAGATCCTGATGATCAGATTTGAGACTCTAAAACATGACTGATGGAGAATCAAGTAAAGCTGAGCTGCTTCAGTCCAGTAAGAGTTCATCTGGAGATATTACTGCAGTTATTCTGACCTTCACTTGATCAAAATCACTCAAGATCTGACACGTGGAGCTACAATTACACTAAAAGGGCTTGGACTGGATAAAAAACTCTAAACAGAAGCATGCAGTAAATTGAGTGTGACAGCAAAGTTTGATTATGTTGGTCATTTAGCGCCTTAGAAATTCAATCAAATGAAATATGATTCGGTGGCTTTGAAAGCGTGTTTCTTTCTTTCAGAGATGAGATGATGGACACTCTTCAGCAGATGCACTGCGCTAAACTCAGACGCAAGTTTTCCATCATCAAACCGGCCAAAACGTGCGTGAGAATCAAGATCAAGCAGCGATTCTGTTTCAGAGCACAGATATCATGATTAAATGTCTTTGTTTCCTTCTCAGTATTAAAATGCAGAGTTTCACACGGGAGCTATCAGATTTCCTGAGCTGCCCGTACAAATCGAACGCAACGGAGCGGGAGGTCAACAGGTTTGTGCGTCTTTTTTTGCCTTTGGCAGATTTTTCAAGGTTTTGTTCAAACTGAAGAAGCTGCTGAGTGATGAAAGTTGAAGAACAGGAACAACTTGATGCCTCGCATTCCTGTTAATGTCATCTCTCAGTGCACTTGTGAAGCTAATGAGTTACACTGTCATGTCAAACCACAAACCTAAGAGATCCACTCATGCGTGTTCAATTTATATTTTAAGATAGAGTTTGATATTTTAGACAGAAATATTCAGATATTCTCAAACGATGTAGATTCAGTATTTTATGTCTAATGTTACGTCAGATTTAGATTCATGAAACCCTGCTGACATAATCCTGATCCTACACAATATTACCTTTAAAAATTAAGGTTGTTTATTGGCATTGGTGGTTCACTGAAGAACCTTTAACATCCATGGAATTTTTTCATTGCACAGACAGGTTTTTTTTCATGTTAGTTTATTTATTTATTTATTTTGGTGAAAATGTTTACACTTAAAATTGTTTCTTTAGGCAACCCAACTAGTTCTTCTACGGCATCACTGTGGAAAGCCACTTTTAAAACCTTTATTTTTGAGAGTATAGTTAGTATAAGATTGTGCACAAAAACCTAAAATGTTTACAATTACTATTTGTACATGGGCTGCGAACACAATTTCTTGATGACTTTGAATATTTTGACAGATTTGATGCTTTCAAGAGAATCATATCATAACACTGCAGACGTTTCCTTACAATCAGCATGAAATACTGTGTGTGGCTTTATCATTTCTGTGGGTGTATATATCTGATTTACAGCGTTTGATTATTTAGATTTGTGAATGTGCCAGCTTTTCAATAAAACATGTCATTATCAGAGTCAGTATGTTAAAAGTGTGTGAGCTGTTAAAAATGGTTCAGACTATAAATCTTTGAATGCTGAGATCATTTTAACAGAGATGATACTTATAAAGGTGCTGAAAGCTAATAAACCTTCTCTCTGTGTGTGTGTGTGTGGGTGTGTGTGGCAGATTGAGGCTGCAGATTTACTGTAACGCCACAGGATCGTTACTCCTCACCAAACGAAACACAGCCGTCAATCAGACCATCCCATATGAGACAAGCAAAATAAAAACATACACGGTGAATGCAGCCATTCACAGCATGCTGCCTGAGGTTTGTTATTAATACACATTTATTGTTTAAACGATTTCTTTGCTTAAATGTTAAATGTTTGTGGCAAGATTTGTCCTCTAAATGTGACACAAGCTGTCAAACTAGTCAAGCCCTACAAGGTGTGTAGATTATACCTCCTCTTTCTCATGGACATGACCAAGATTTTAAAAATGCCTAAACGACTGAAAAGTAATAGTAGCATGCAGGCATTGTATGTAATCAGTCACGCATGGCGTGTGAGACGGCAGGATCTACAGAGAACAGTCAAAGCAATGCAAATATGTGTAGCTGTGATGTATGAGGTTGCACACCCCAAACAATCTGTAGTTATTAAAAACAGGATTTTTTTTTTTTTTTTAATTTGCGTTTTCAGTATGCGTGTGTGTAATTTGTAGTTGAGAAAAAAATGTAAAAGTATAAATGATTTCTATATACTGTACCACAGACCTTGGTAACAACATAAGAGTGTGTGTGTGTGTGTGTGTGTGTGTGTGTGTGTGTGTCTAAAAAATGCCTAAACGACTGAAAAGTAATAGTAGCATGCAGGCATTGTATGTAATCAGTCACGCATGGCGTGCGAGACGGCAGGATCTACAGAGAACAGTCAAAGCAATGCAAATATGTGTAGGTATGAGGACTCACACCGCAAACAATCTTTAGTTATTAAAAACAGGGTTTTTTTGTTTGTTTGTTTGTTTTTGTTTTTTTTGTTTTAAATAAACCGCTTCCAAATTTGCTTTTTCAGTATGCGTGTGTGTAATTTATAGTTGAGAAAAAAGGTAAAAGTATTATTGATTTCTATATACCACAGACCTTGGTAACTACATAAGAACGTTTGTGGTGTGTGTGTGTGTGTGTGTATGTGTGTGCACGTGTTTTTGTGACATATCAGGACACAACTTTGTATAATGTCATGGGTATGTCACAGGTATTACAAGGAGAGGGTGACTTATGAAGACATAACCCATGTCCCCATTTTTCAAAATGCTTATAAACCATACAGTATTAGTTTTTTTGAGAAAGTAAAAATGCAAAAAGTTTCCTGTAAAGGGTAGGGTTAGGTGTAGTGTTGGTGTAGGGCGATAGAATATACAGTTTGTACAGAATAAAAACCATTACGCCTATGGGATGAACCCACAATTCACAAAAACAAACATGTGTGTGTGTGTGTGTGTGTGTGTGTGCAGGATTTCCCCTGGAGCGGGCGTCGTCTGGGTCGGTGTGCTGTGGTTGGCAGTGGAGGGATTCTGAAGAACAGCAGCTGTGGACGTGAGATTGACAGCGCAGACTTCGTCATACGGTAAACACATATCCCATCATGCCTTGCCCCCCTCAACACATCCATCTGTAACCATGCGTCCTTCCTGTTAATATGAAGTTTTCTCTCTCTGTTTCAGGTTTAATTTGGCTTACATTAATGACAGTGATGTTGGGCTGAAGACGGATCTGATAACCATCAACCCCAGTCAGATTCAGTAAGTGTCCATAAACACCAGTTTAGTTAACTTTTAAATAAGGACATTTTAGTTAATTTAGAGTTAAAGCTCTCAGTGAGATGGATTCTTGTTTTTAATGATTCTAACTAAAGGTTTAGCCAAAAAACACATTAATAAGCCATTACTGGAATCCCTACGTACTAAAATAAAGGTGCTTTAATGGTTCCATGAAGAACCTTTAACATCCATGGAATTATTCAATTGCACAAAATATTCTTTCTAGTGGAAAAAGGTTCTTGAAGTTATGTTTAAAAGTATATATATATATATATAGGCCTGTGTGTGTGTGTGTGTTCTTCACACTATAACCAGGTGCTGCTCAGACTGTAGTGTAAATTTGTTAAAGAAGTATTCTGATCACTTATCATTTATGCACTATGATTATGATTTGGCTCTTCTGTCAGGTTGTAACTCACAAAAACAATCCTTTAAATGGTATCATTTAGAAACTGAATTGCTGCAATCTTGTATCCTCAAATGTGGTTTATTTTGTTTTATAGTCTTCCAAAATTCTTTATTGTCTTTATGTAAATTATAGCAGTCTGATTTTCATTTTTCCATCTTTTGCTGGACTCGTTCTTCTCACTTTTCTCATCACATATCAGATCAGAAAGGCATTTGTTTTCGATGAAGAAAAGTGGAAATAATCTGCATAACGAGTGGTTAATAATGCAGTATATCAGGGTTAGGTCTAGGGTTGAGGGCTTTATTGTCCCAATAAAGGCGGCTTCCATCTCATAATTTTAATTAATATAATCATTTACACTCTACTATTGCATCCTGTTAATGTACAACAAAGTATAAATAGTAAAAAAACACCTATTTACACTTATTGCAAAGGAAATACTGCAAAGTGTATATAGAATCTATCACTATTTTAACTTGGTGTAAACAGCATATCGCCAAGAAAATACGTCTGTTGTCACTCAGTGTAAACAGCATCTAAAATATGCCACGTACACTTAATGCAAATAGCCGCTGCCTCTCTATAAAGGTGTGTAAAACTAACATGCAAGCTTTACACTAGTGACAATGGACTAACAAAACCCTTATATTGGACAGTTTACCATACCATATGTTTTTATGGACTCTTGAACTTTGCACATATTATCTCTGTTGAATTAATTTCTTGCGTCCACGTAAACGATGCTTTAAAGCTACAATTTAAACTTCTTACTAGAGTACAATCTAACAATATTACTCATTTACAGCTTTTACTGCATCAGGCTTTTTAAATGGCACTTAATTTGCATAGCCATATCAATAATGGAGAAAAAAGTGGAGAAAGTACAAACTATTATTCTGTGTTTCTGGTCTGATGACACACAATGGTGTATTTCACTCAGAAAGACTGAAATAGTATTTTCTCGTAAAACATACTCCAATAACTTCATTGTTTACAGTGCAGTCAGCAGTGAAGTCTGCTGTAATTGCATTTCTGCTCGTTAAGCATTAAAACAAGCATGTTAATAAATCTGTTAATTTTGAGATCTAATATCTAATATAATGCATCTAATATCAGACTTGTGGAAAGTTACTTTTACAAGTAATGTATTACAATATTGCGCTACTTCCTAAAAAAGTAACTGATTATGTTACTTAGTTATTTTTTATAGATAGTAATGCATTACGTTACTTTTGCATTGCTTTTTTCTCATCATATACTGTGTTTCTGTGTGAGTGAGACGAGTAAAAGCATGTAGACTTTTAGTGTAGAACTACAGTATCATCATGTTCACACAGCACACACAACGCCTATCCTAGCGACATGCTAATCATGCTAGAAACATATTAGCTGCGTCCCAAATGATACACTATGCACTCATACACTATGTACTTATGCACTATGTAAGGTTATTTTGTCATTCATAATCGGAGTCTGATAGCCCCTCCCCCTTCGTTCCGTAATTAAAGCTGCGATATTTGAGTGCATGAAGTGTCCAACATTCCACACTTCGTTTTTCGGTTATTTAAGTGCATCATCCGGGAGTTTAAAGTGCACTTTTTCTTTTTGGATTTTTCAGTGTGAACACATTACTCACAATATTTATACTACAAAACATCACAGAAAAGTGCATTAGTACGTGATTTGGGACGCACCTACTAACAACATGCTAGTAGCATGTTAATCATGCTAGTAACTTGCTAATCATGTTAACAACATGCTAATAACATGCTAATCATGCTAGAAACATGCTAGCGACATGCTAGTCACTTGTTAAGCATGTTAGCAAACATTTTAGCAACACGCTAGTAACATGCTAATCATGCTAGAAACATGCTAGTCACTTGCTAATCATGCAAATAATCATGCAAACAACATGCTAGTCACTTGCTAATCATGCTAGCAACATGCTGGTCACTTTTTAATCATGCTTAACAACATGCTAGTAACATGCTAATCATGCTAGAAACAGGCTAGTCACTTGCTAATCATGCAAACAACATGCTAGTCACTCGTCAATCATGCTAGCAACATGCTGGTCACTTGCTAATCATGTTAGCAAACATGATAGCAACAAGCTAGTAAAATGCTAATCGTGCTAGAAACAGGCTAGTCACTTGCTAATCATGTTAACAACATGCTGGTCATTTTTTAATCATGCTTAGCAACATGATAATAACATGCTAATCATGCTAGAAACAGGCTAGTCACTTGCTAATCATGCTAGCAACATGCTGGTCACTTGCTAATCATGTTAGCAAACATGCTAGCAACACGCTAGTAATATGCTAATTATGCTAGAAACAGGCTAGTCACTTGCTAATAATGCTAGCAACATGCTAGTCACTTGTTAATCATGCTTAGCAACATGGTAGTAACATTCTAATCATGCCAGAAATAGGCTAGTCACTTGCTAATCATGCAAACAACATGCTAATCACTTGCTTATCTTGTTAGCAACATGCTGATCACTTGTTAATCATGCTTAGCAACATGCTAGTAACATGCTAATCATACTAGAAACAGCTTAGTCACTTGCTAATCAAGCTAGCAACATGCTGGTCACTTGTTAATCATGCCAACAATATGCTATTAACAGGCTGATAATGCTTAAAACCTGCTAATCATGCTAGAAACATGTTATCAACATCTATCTAAATTTTCAAACTTCAGGCTTTCACAACTGCTTTAAACTTTCAGGCTAGGCCTTCTCAAGCCAACCTAAAGTGGGTCTTGACAAACCTTTTTTTTAATCCAATAATAATATATTAAATAATTTTTAAAAACAACAGTCATGTTTGTAGACATTCATTGGCATTAGACAACATTATTAAATGCTATAAAAACATCCATTATTGTTAGCATTTTGTAAAACAACAGGCCTACCAAATAAACATTTCCACAGGCAAACACACATTTCCTGTGTTCTGTCAGTAGCGATTAAGAGTGTTTATTTCAATCTGTGTGTCTGTAGATTCAGCAGCCTGCTGGAGCGGGTCAGTGTGTACGGAAACGCCTCCCTCGCTATTCCTGCCTTTGCCTACACATTCTGCACTGGAAAGTCCATCAAAGCTCTCAAACTCCTCCATCCAATCAGACCCCATCAGCCGGTGGCGTTCTTCAGCCCCATTTATCTGCGGACACTGGACCGTTTCTGGAAGGGGCGTGGCCTGAAGTCAGTCCGCCTCTCCTCGGGGTTTATGCTAATTAACACTGCGCTGGAACTGTGTGAGGATGTGCACGTGTACGGATTCTGGCCATTTGGCACCGATCTGCAGGACAATCCCGTTCCATACCATTATTACGACGAGTTGAGGCCGCACCCCTACATGCACGCAATGCCGGAGGAGTTTGTGCGGCTTCTGCAGCTCCACAGCCAGGGGGCGCTGACACTGCACCTGCAGCCCTGCTCCTTAGACACACCCTAACATCTTATTTTGACTGTCATTTATTTACTGTATATGAGAGGGCATGTTATATAATTAAACGGTGAATGAGGGCATATTTTATAATTACATTATTTTAAATGAATGCAAAGAGACAAAACAAAGCATTATCTGTATTTATAAATACATTTCAGGTTGTCCGAAGAAGATTGTTTTATCCCCAAACTGCTTGGGAGATCTGAAACATGTATAAAATATTTATTTCCCCAGGTGACTGTACTCGATTTTGGGATAAAATATGATATGGAATCATTTTTAAACATTTCTTGTGTTTGATTATAGAAATGGTCAAACTGTTAAAATAAAGGTTGAAGTGTGAGCTTGGCTGAACACATTCTTGAAACATTCTTGATAGCACATCACGACTCTATTTGATGCTGCATTCACATCTGCAAGATGTGTTTTTGAGACTTTGCTCATCTGCAATACACCTATAGAACGTTTCCTATCAGATGTCGAATAGACGTTTAGAAGATGCCTTTAAGATGTTTATGATTTAAAACTGACATCATAAAGACATCTGTCAGATGTTTGTACACAGCAGATGAAGAGATCTTCTCCGTGTGTTATCAGTGTTTCTGCGCTTCACAGATCTTTCCCTGAGCTGTTTATTAGTGTTTTTAAAACTGGGGTGAAACAAGTTCCAGTATTTCTCCGAACTGTGTAATGCAGTGTTTTTTCAGGGTGTTTTCGGTGGACTTTAGAGCCATAAAGCAAGTGAATGATTAATTTTCCTGCAGAAATGAGACTAAAGCTTGATCGTGGTGAACGGCGAAGCAGCAAGTTTCACACAGTGACCGGTCTAGATATAAAAGTACAGTAACTAATAACTGTTTAGCACCTTAAGTTGAGTGTTTTAGTAGTTGATGCTGAAGCGGCTGTGAGGGAAAGTAAACGCATCATCTGTCCGTTTAATGCTTCATTTATAATTTGAATCTATCAGAACAGCACATGATCAGCCAGCGATGGACCAAAGCAAGGTAAGAGAAACTCTCGTAATGAATAAAATACAAAGGAAACACGAAATAAACAATGATTTCATCGGGTTTCTCTCTATGACAGACTGATCATGTAACTCCGCCCACAACTCCAAACAAAGCCACGCCCTCATCGCCAACGTCCGCTGAACAGCCGAGTGAGTCAAAACATTATTTCTGAATGTTAAAAACTTCTTTTTTTTAATGTTAAAAACTTTTTTTCCTCGTTATGTGAGCATTAATGTTAACAATAAGGAAAACTTTCCATTTTATTTCTATGCAAACATGTTAGTTTTGAATGTTCTTTTAGACAAACATCCCACTAAATTGTTACAGAAAAATGTGCCATAAACAATGTCGACATAATATTTTTGTGCTAACGTTATTAAAGACCAGATAACTTTGAATGAGCGTTCCATTAACGTTACAGGAAGAAGGTTTGTTCAGAACGTATCCAGAGCGTTCTGAGAATGTTCCTGTTAGCTGGCTGCTGTAGCTGTTGTTTGCTGATGCAGTGTTTGTGTTTCTGGTTGCATTGTGAGAATCGTTCTGTCTGTTTTTGTCCTGCAGTGGGTTTGAGCAGTCCAGAGTTACTAAGAGAACTGAAACAACCACACACGCTCAAACACGTCCCCGCGCACACGGGACGGAAAACGGTGTTCTGTGGACGAGGACGACAGGTGAGACGCAGACTGAACACACACACCGTCGCAAATCCACTCCATTGTATGACTCAGTTCATCTAAAATTAATATGTTATTGTTTACCCAGGTACGATATCAAATATATGATTTGATCACTGTACCAATAAAGCATATTTGGTTGTAGTGAACTGTTTTAAATGCCACTAGGCAACGTTTTTACTCTAATGAATGTTTTTAAAAATGTTTCACCAGGAATAATCTCACCATGAAAATAGCCATAGATGCTGGTATGGCAATAAAATAAAATATATACATGCATATATACATAATAACCATACCATGGTATTTTTTGTGGAGTAATAATACATTTTATTTGCAAAGCACCCTTCATAAATAAAATATATGTAAGACAGTCCTGCAATAATTATTATCTTTTTTATTTATATTTTAACAGTGTGTTTATTTATTATTTTATTAATATTAAATTACATATTTTCAGAATTTTATAATATAAATTATAATTATTATTATCATAATTTTTTTATTATTATTATTATTATTACTGTGTTTCAGAATCAGACGGCAGAGAGTCAGTCGAAAACCCTGCACTGAAACTCCAGCATTCTCAGTGACTGTTCAGCAGTGATTAGTTGCTCTGTCATTGGCTGTCTGAGCTGTCCGTCAGTGATAAGCCCCACCCCCTGCAGTGATGTGGGCACGTGGTTTGCTCTGGTTATGAGGATCTTTAGGGAACACATCTGTCATGTTTGTGTGCAAGTATGAAACCAGTTTGTCCATCTGTAGCGCATATGATGTTTAAACAATGTACGTCATATCAAATATGAAATAAAAATCAAAGCTGACCTGTGTGTGTGTGAGTGTGTGTGTGTGTAAGAACTGAAGTGGCCAAATGGATTTTTAAATGGAATTATGGGAAGAAGATTTTAATGAATTGCAGTTCAGAGAAATTGAACAGTCACACAGGAGGAATTTCATTAGTCCACCACATTGCTGCTGTATGTATGTGAAAACCAATCAACTGCATCATCAGTTTGGATTAATTTAGACACAGTTTTCACAGTTCAGTACTGTCAAAACAATCAACAGCAATCAAACAGATTTTAATTTAGATACATACACTTATAAACATGACTCAGTTGAATATATATATATATATATATATATATGTATATATATATATATATATATATATATATATATATATATGGTAGTAAGTAAATTAATTAATTTTCTATTTTCATTTTAATTAGTTGCAGCAATTTTGTTTTTATCAATTTATTAGTTTTTAATATGTCTATATAGTTACAATATCTATATAGCTACAACCCCCTCCAGCCTGAGGAAGCGTGTGTTCCCTTGTTTTTCCTGCTCTCTGCAGCTCAAGGAACCAGACAGGTGAGAATCACCAGACTGAACATGACGCTTTAATCCTTCACGTCGCTGACTCTGACCGTGATGATCAGGTGGCTCCTGCTGCCGTTCCTGAGGAGGAAGTGACATCATCAGAGAGTGCGCTGGACAAAGGTTCCAGGTGTCCCGCCTCCTGTTGGACCCAAACTCCGCCCTCGGCCCCACCGCCCTCTCACACACTCACAGAAAATCTCTTACTTCTTCAATGCAAAATAAGGTGGGTATTATGTATCCTAATGTATAATGTATCCTAATTTGACTTGTTTATGAACGTGTTTGATTCTGTTCTATTTTTTCATGTTCTTAGGAAATAGTGAGTTAGTGTGTATGCTACCCTTACCAAAATGAACCATGGTTTTACTACAAATAAACCAAAAAAGCATGGTTATAGATAAATCATGGTAACCACAATTTAACCATGTTTTTTCTACACTAAGCATAGTTTAACCTAGATAGCACAGGTACGTCTGCAGGAGGTCTGTTAAAGATCTGGAAAGCATCTGCTGTGTACAAACATCTGACAGACGTCTTTTAAATGTCAGTTTTCGATCATAAACATCTTAAAGACATCTTCTAAACGTCTATTCGACGTCTGGTAGGAAACGTCCTATAGACGTATTGCAGATGAGCAAACGCTCTAAAAAAGCGTCTTGCAGATGTCAAATAGACGTCTCCGTGATGGACGTGTGCTGTCAGGGATGATTATACAAATGGTAATCAATACACCAAAAAAACTAATTGCCTTTTCTTCCTGTCTGGTGTGAAAAGAGTCTCTGTGATCTTCTGGTCCTGCACGTGAAATGTTCTCGTCTCTTATTTGTACACTAGATGTCGCTGTGTTCCTAATTTTATTATTTATGAGCAGTTTGTCGGGGAAGTCAAATCTCAATAGATCTTTACACATTTGACCAGTAAATTTACACAAACTCTGACATTCTGAGGAACAAAGATATATCTTTACAAAATCCCCAGTTTCTGTTGCTCAAACGTTGCCAGACATTAAAACAGTCAAATGAAACAATGTTACGGGTTGCTCTTTCAAAGCTCAGGGACTCTCAGTTAATGTATCAACTTCTGCTCAGATGTTTCTCCTAAAATGCCTTGTAGGATAAACTCAAAATAGACACATTAATGTCATTATTCGTCATGCAGTAAGAGTACAGAGCAATAAAATGGATGTTTAAAGCAGCTCAGATCATTTAATCTCGGAGGAACTTGATGAGAAATGTTTGAGTTTATAGTATCTTGGCAAATCTAAGCAGATTTTTAGTGGTTACTCAGATCTCTTCTGGAACTGGATTGTTTCTTTTATTGTGGTGTTTTTCTCCATTTAATCGCAGTGTTTCTCAACTGGTGGGTCACAACCAATTAACCGATAAATGTTCCGCAGGTCTGATCAGAATGCAAACAAGAACACGCAACTAGCCGTCCAATGATGCATAGTTAAGATAGTAAAACAAATAGACTTATCAGGAAACACTTCCCGTATCTTTTGTGGCCAAAGTCAAGGGTTGTGTTTCCAGTCGAACGCTATAGTTCAGCACAAATTCATGTGGTAGAAACCAAAACTTTTAATTGATCATATTCAGCTCATGTTAATAATGTTTGCACAGTATGATAATAATAATACATTGCTTTTGTTTGATTTCCTCTTGTTTGCACCATAAAAATATTTGGGACACTGTTGAACGCCACTTGATGATTAGACCTGAAGCAAAACCCGTCTAAACCACTGATCCAAGAAAAACATTCAAGATATTTTGTGATTTTCTTTCCTATAGGGAGACACACAGAGAGGATCACATCTGCAGTTACACATGAGAAAGCTCTCAGTACGTACATCATTCATATATGTTTTTGTCTTTGTAAGAAAACTGCATTCATGTTCATCTGTCTTGTCATAATTAGTTAAATTTGACAAAACCTTCCTTTGGGGGTTGGGAAAGACAGTTCAGAGATGAAATACTGTATGTATAATCTATAGTCTTTGAGACCGTGAGATCTTTATTTAAATAAGATTCTGTAGACAAATATGTTTGTTAAACACAAAATGTTTTTATTTCCTGTTTCCATTTTTTCATTTATAATGATTATCATTTGTTTTTTGAATATAAGTTTCACAATTTTCATGTCAGGCAATATATAACAGTATATTCAGGATATTTAATAAGATACATCTAGTTTCTGAGCAGTGTTTTTACAGAGGGTGAAGAAAGAATAAGACACCGTCTCACTATGAAGGGCAGATGAGAATCCGGTGAGAACTCAAAGTGACGAGCGTGTCGCGTTATTGGTTTGGAGAGAAATACAGACGGGGACAAAGAGCTCAGCGGTGCCGTCAGTGAGTGTGTGTGTGTGTGTGTGTGTGTGTGAGTGGAAAGCTCTCAAATGAGGGTAGCGCAGGTGTCGTTGCCATTGTTTGTGTAAGCACGTGTTTGTCGCCGTGTGTCATCGCTGATATTTTTGAAGCACATAGGCTTTGTTGAAGCTGTAAAGGTACAGTCACATTTGTGAAATTTCGCAGGCAAAAAACACCAAAGTCACTATCAAAGCATTCAGCTTTCTATGGAAGCCCATTTCTTCCACGTAAGAAAAACAAATCATGCTTTGGTAAGTCATAATTATGAGATAAAAAGTCAATATCATGACAAAAAGTCAACTATGACTTTAAAAGTCAAAACTGACATACTAAGTCAATTATGAGATTTAAAAAAATCTAAATAATGACATATTGAGTCACAAATATGAAATAAAAAGTCATAATTATGACTTTAAAAGTCAAAATTGATGTTAAGTCAATTATCAGATTAAAAAGTCCAAATTATGAGATACTGAGTCACAATTATGGGATAGAAATCTGAAATCTATGGCTTTATAAATTGAAATTAATACTTAGTCATAATTATGACAAGTCCTAGTTATGAGATGAAAAGTCAAAATTATGGCTTTAAAAGTCAAAATGTACATACTAAGTCACAATTATGAGACAAAAAGTCAAAATGATGACACAAGTCATAATTATGAGATGAAAGGTTGAAATTATGACTTTAACGTTGAAACTGACGTAATAAGTCAATTATAGGAGAAAAATTTTTGAAATTATGACATTCTAATTCATAATTATGATTATAAAAAACAGAAACTATGACTTTTAAAGTCAAAATTATGACATAGTCATAACTATGAGATAAAAAACTAAATTATGACACTAAGTTGACTTTAAACGTTTATTAAATTGATACTAAATCTACTAAACCAAAATTATGAGATTAATAAAGTTCAGATTTATGATATAGTATTTATTTATTTTTTTGCCCTTTCTAATCTCATAATTTCAATTCAGTAGGTCAATATTGGCTTTTTATCTCATAATTATGATTTAGAAGTCATAATTTAAATTTTTAAGTGATGATTGCAACATAGTATGTCAATTACGACATATAAAGTCATAGTATTGTTATAATTTCATCTCATAATTCTGACTTTTGAAATCATATGACTTAAACATGATGTTTTTTTGTTTCTTAGGTGGTAGAAATAGGCGTCCATAGCTTTCTGTTGGTCAGCATGGGAACGTTTTCACTCTCACATGCAACACCCGATCGCACAGAAAATCACGCAAAGCAACAGTAACTGCGACCACGACATAGCACGTGAGATCACTGGTGATTTCATTCACTGTTCCCATGGTGATGATGTCCCAAATTCCTGTCTGCTTAAATTTTTTGTCTAATGGAAATGAATAAAACGTATGAATAATGTGCATGATCTACACTCGCGGTGTACAAACTTTCGGTGCAGCGACTTGCTGATACGCATCGCTGCTGCGTCTAAAGTTCAGAAGTCGGAAAGAATGTGCAATAATTTGATTTACCGTATCTTAAAAACATATAAAATCTATCTCATGATGTAAAGCGGTCAGGCAGCACACGTGAAGTAGATCTTAGTAAACGTACGCCAGGCAGGGTAAGTTTAGCACGTGGCTAATCTAGTCATTAGTCACTGCTCTGTGTAAACATTGAACCGATCCCAACATCAGGCAGTAAGTTCTGCGCTGATGTGTGACGGATGGACTAGTGACGTTAATTTGAAAGTTTGGCCACGTTTGGCTCTTTTTTCCCCCACACTTTTCTAACACACACCCTCCAATGTTTCAAACGCACAACACTCTGGCAGTAACTCAGTAGAGCGGCACATTCACTAGTGGGGGCAAAATATAGGATTATGAGAAACACGTAAGAAAAAAAACCGCGCCATCGACGGCAGAGTGGTTCGCTAATAAGCACTACACTAATGTCTCGCTCACAAATCAGGAGTCTGACTTGTCCATTCAACTTGAACACCCAAATGTTAAATCACATGATAAAAAAATCTAAGATTCTACCAAAGCTAGGAAGAAACTAACTAAAAATTCAAGAAATATATGAAATTAATGTTTGCGTCATATTTCCGCTGTGCTAACGGGCGCTAACCCAAGATGTGCTCAACAACAAATAAGTTAAAAAACACTTTTTGGGAAGAAAACACATTTGTTCATTCATCTACGTTAGTAGTATTGGATTGGCAAATTTTTATCTTAATTTTTTCTTCGCAACTACTCTCTTCGTTAACTACCTCAGATTTTGTATTATTTACAAGTCCAGAAGGTATTGCTGTGTGCACATTTGGAAAGATGGGTCGTACCACTCTGGACGAAATTTAGTAAATATGCAAATTAATCGCAAATTAATGGCGAAATGATATGGCGCAGCTTGAAGCTGATTGGCTAATGTGTCAGTCATCGAGTGCAATCTGAGCATGTGCAGAACGTAATTGTTTGAGTTTAACTAAGCTTGTGTGTGCGTGTGCGTGTGGGTGTGTTCATGAACATTACAGTGTTACAAAAGTATCTTCACAAATGTTGTATATATAAAAAATTAAAACCACAAATCAGATAATAAATAACATTATAAATGTACCTTAATTCAGAAATAAATAAACAAACATGGATAAAACAGATATCAGGTTAAGAGAGCGATATGTGACAGATGATTCAAGTCTGTAATGATTTTTATGCCTCTGTTTTGTTAATTCATCATATATGCACATTTCCTAAACCAGATTTGACCTAATTTGTGTTATTTGTTATGAGTTCAGTCACGTAAAAGCCATTATATACGAGTGAATCCAGGTTACATTTTAGCTCGACATCACAAGATAAAGGTAAGAAATTATATTTTGCATAAAGACAATGAAGCCTATTTTATATTTTTCACATCATGATGTTATTTTCCTATATTTGGGACAAAAGTTAAGCATGTTTTCTTCATATGAAATATAATTTCTGGGCAGGTTTTGGATGATTGCGGTCTCTCTGAATTCACTGGATTGTTCGTGATGATTATGTGTAGAGATGATATTTTCCTGCTCTCTTGATTTCACTTTGGAACGCTATCAGCTGGATATGACGACAGTCAAGAGTACTCAAAACACACAGAGATACAAAGATACACACGCGCATGCACACACACACACACACACACACATACACGCACACAGAGACCGTCATGTAGACAGGAGAATGGAACAGACGAATACATTGAACACTTTGAGATATGAATGACTCCTACAATCTCCTGTGTGTGTGTGTGTGTGTGTGTGTGTGTGTGTGTGTGTGTGTGTGTGTGGCAGATGCAGTTGCTCTACATTGTGTTGATGCGCAGCTTGAAGATAACGCGGCCAGCGAACTTGTCTCTTTCGCTGATCTTGAACTGAGTGATGTTAGAGTTGGAGTTGATCGTACACTCCACGTTGACATCCGTGTTGAGAGTGAGGTTCATGAACTTCACCGCCACCAGGGGCTGAGAATAATTCACCTATAACACACACAGAGAGAGAGCTTGCACACGTATATAATCACACATCAGTGTGAGTGTGCGTGGTTCAGTTATTCCTTATGTTATGATGACAAAATGTCTCACAAAAATGAGGAAAACAGCTTATAAATCAGACTTTAATGCCTGTAGTTTAGTGTGAGGGGATAGTATATACGGTTTGTACAGTAGAAAAACCATTACGCCTTTGGAATGAACCCGTAAAACTTGGAAAGTGTGTGTGTGTGTGTAATCTTGCCTGTGCTCTCTTGCCGTAGTACGGATAGTACATGAGGTTGAAAGATCCGTTTGGAGGGAAGTATGCGATTGGACCAATATTGTCCGAATCTTCCTTCTACACACAACAAGAGAGAAATCTCAGTGCGATGTAAAGCACAGTGGTTCTCAAGCAGAGGACCTCAAGATGACTTAAAATAAGCATTAAAATATGCTAAAAAAAAGAAAGAATGTTTTTTGTCTTTAAAACAAAAAACAGATGCATGAGGAAGCCTCGTTTTAACCACATTAAGCCTGACGTATGAAATAATTGCCTAAAAAATCTTGCTGAGTATAATATTGATCCATCAGGCTTTTATGGCTCATATAGTCTGATAAAGTGAGAATATGGAGGTAACTCAAGACTCAAAATGAGCAAATGGTGCTGATTTGAATCTGATTTATATAATGAAATTCTGCTGCTTGTGATGTAAATCAGTGAGATCTTTATAACAGTTCAGCAGATACTGACAAACTGATCTAAATATGAGTCGTGGCTCTATATCTCCAGTAATAAGATGAGATGTAAATGATCCAAACATATAATGCAGTGATTGAGAGATGAAGAAATAAAGGCTCCTCAGAAGATGTGAGATGTTCTGGAGGCTTGTGAAGATCATTCCTCCGCTGAGGAACAGTGAAAGTAACGCCTCTGGAAACAAATGCTCCTCAAAAGATCCTGATGATCAGATTTGAGACTATAAAACATGATTGATGGAGAATCAAGTAAAGCTGAGCTGCTTCAGTCCAGTAAGAGTTCATCTGGAGATATTACTGCAGTTATTCTGACCTTTACTTGATCAAAATCACTCAAGATCTGACAGGAGCAGCTCCGGCTACAGTTACACTAAAATAGCTCTGACTGGATAAAAAACTTGAAACTATCAACCAGACGACAAAGATTGTGTGTGACATCAAAGTTGGATCATGATGATCATTTAGAAATGATGCAACGCAATGCTACATGTCTACTAACCACAGAATGCATGAGAGTTTAGCACTAGTTAGGGCCTGTACTGTACTAGTCTACGTTTAGGGATGCTAAGTGTGCAGACTAGTCTTTTTCTTACCCAATCATCTCCATCTTTATACCTCTGAGTATGAGGGATGCGGTGAACAAACATTACAGATGTAATTCAAGCTTGGCTGGCTGTTATTGATGAAGGTTGGCTGAAGGTCAGGTAGATCTTACTCACCCTTGCTCGACAGGTGACATACGGAGACTTTCCTTTCTCACCTGGCAGCATCCCAATCACCTGCAGGAGTGAACGAAGCACCTTCAGCATCTTTATTCAGCATTAAAAGGTAACTGATCTGATCTGGCTAATGGTAATGGAGGGACTTTTTCCCTCAGAATTATGAGATAAATGTGGAATTGCAAGACGTAAACTCAGAATTGTCAGAAAAAGTCTTAATTGTGAGATATAAATGCAGAATTTTGAGAAAAATCTGAAATGTGAGATATAAATGCAGAATTATGAGACATAAATGCATAATTATGAGGGAAAAGTCTGAATTATATGTAAATGCCAAATTATGAGAAAAAAAATGAATTATGAGATAAATGCTGAATTGTGAGAAGAATTCTGAGTTATGAGATATAAATGCAGAATTATGAGGAAAATCAGAAATGTGAGATGTAAATGCCAAATTATAATATATAAATGCAGAATTACGAGATATAAATGCTGAATTGTGAGAAAAAGTCTGAATTGTGAGATATAAATTATGAGATACATGTGAGATACAGAATTTTGAGGAAAATCTTAAATGTGAGATATAAATGCCAAATTATGATATATAAATGCAGAATTATGATGACAGGTCTGAATTGTGAGATATAAATCCAGAATTTTGAGAAAAATTTGTAATATGAGACGTAAATGCAGAATTATGAGAATAAAATCTGAATTATGAGATATAAATGCCAAATTGTGGGAAAAAGCGTGAGATATAAAACTGAAATGTGAGATTTAAAAATGCTGAATTATGAGATATAGATGCCAAATTAGGAGAAAAAAAATCATAATCATGAGATATAAATGTTGAATTGTGAGGAAAAAAATCTGAATTGTGCTATATAAATGCAGAATTATAAGAAAAAAAAGTCTGAATTATTATATATAAATTTAGAATTGTGAGAAAAAAGTCTGAATTATGATATATAAATGCAGAATTATGAGACAAATTTGAAATGTGCAATATAAATGCCAAATTATGATATATAAATATAGAATTATAAGAAAAAGTCTCAATTATTAGATATAAATGCAGAATTTATAGAAAAAATTAAATGTAAGATACAATTGCTGACTTATGAGATATAAATGCAGAGTTATGAGAAAAAGTCAGAATTATGAGGTAAATGTTGAATTGTGAGAATAATTCTGACTTATGAGATATAAATGCAGAGTTATGAGAAAAAGTCAGAATTATGATATAAATGCCAAATTGTTACATAAATGCAGAATTATGAGATATAAATGCAGAATTATGAGGACAAAAGTCAAAATTATGAGATATATCTCCAGTTATTAAATAAATGCAGAATTATGAGGAAAATCTGAATTATGAGATAAATACTGAAATGTGAGAAGAATTCTGAGTTATGAGATAAAAATGCAGAATTATGAGGACACAAGTCAAAATTATGAGATATAAATGCCAAAATATTACATAAATGCAGAATTATGATATATAAATGCAGAATTATGAGGAAAAAAGTCAGAATTATGATATAAATGCCAAATTGTTACATAAATGCAGAATTATGAGATATAAATGCAGAATTATGAGGACAAAAGTCAAAATTATGATATAAATGCCAAATATATTAAATAAATGCAGAATTATGAGATATAAAATGCAGAATTATGAGGAAAAGTCAAAATTATGAGATAAATACTGAAATGTGAGTAGAAGAATTGCTGAGTTATGAGATAAAAATGCAGAATTATGAGGACACAAGTCAAAATTATGAGATATAAATGCCAAAATATTACATAAATGCAGAATTATGAGATATAAATGCAGAATTATGAGGACAAAAGTCAAAATTATGATATAAATGCCAAATTATTACATAAATGCAGAATTATGAGCTATAAATGCAGAATTATGAGGACAAAAGTCAAAATTATGAGATATATCTCCAGTTATTAAATAAATGCAGAATTATGAGATATAAATGCAGAATTATGAGGAAAATCTGAATTATGAGATAAATACTGAAATGTGAGAAGAATTCTGAGTTATGAGATAAAAATGCAGAATTATGAGGACACAAGTCAAAATTATGAGATATAAATGTCAAATTATTACATAAATGCAGAATTATGAGAAAAAGACTG